>NC_084591.1:19001089-19201089 GCF_033807715.1 Cololabis saira | reverse complement strand
GAATCAGGAAGCGGGAGTCAGAGCGAGGCGACCCGCGGCTCGCGGCGATTTTATTATAAAGCACAAAACGTCTGTTTGGTGATCCAACTCTGAGGTGCAGATGTTCATAAACCTGGTGGCTGTCGAGAAAAAATTAAAAAAGCGATGTAGACGGGCTGTTTTACTCTCAGCCGCTCCCGGCTCCAGCTGATTTCTCATCAGCGCGACATGAACAAAGCGGTTGCGCAATCGAGTACGTCACAGCAGCTTCACCCAAACCTGCCCGCTTCTCCCCTGGCAGTGCGAAAACACACAGTGGAACCGTGTAAAGCCGCGCCGAGCCGAGTCGGGCCAAGTAAGTCCTAGTGCAAAAGCGGCAATATACTAGAGGGCTCATTCTTTTGGGTTTGGAACGCTTCATCTGACATTATTACTAGAAAACTTAAAATGTATACGGATTTTTTTCATAAATCTTGCCACAATCCGGCCTCAAGCTCCTTTAATTAGGGCCCGAGCACTTACAGTGCGAAGGCCCTATTGTATCTGTAGAAATTTTCCTTTCTTTCTTTATTTTTCCGACGAAAGGAGGGCCTTTTTGCCCCCCTAAACGTGCCCCAAGTGTCATCAAATTTTGCACGCAAGCCAGGCCTGGCGAAACATTTTATATTTCATGGTTTGCATTAATGGGCGTGGCAAAATGGCTCAACAGCGCCCCCTACAAAAATGTTTGCCTTAAGCCCCACAATACGGTTTGACGTACATGCACGAAAATGGGTACACACCTGTATCATGTCGCAACTTAAAGAAAAGTCTCTTGGCGCCATGGCCGAAACCGAACAGGAAGTTGGCCATTTTGAATTAATCGTGTAACCCAGGTGTGTTATACATCAAAATGTGTGTCTAGATCCTGCGACGACGCACATTACTTTTCTCAGTCAAAAGCATTACCGTGGCGACGATAGACGCCAAAAAGGGCGACCCCCCTTCATCTGATTGGTCCATATTTGATAGTTCCTACTTTCTGCCATAACTTTTGAATGGTTTGATACAGAGAGTCGTGGGTGGTGTCATCCGCTAAATGTCCAGGCCTGAAGACATCTACATACAAGTCATACAAGCGCTTCCACTGCAGCACACCTGAACGTGCACAAGGGTGCAAGGGCCCGTTCATCGCTGCTTGCAGCGTTAATTCACTTTTGTGTTTTCATTTAGGATCTATTATAAGAATTACATACATAAGAATGTCCACAACATTTCAATGTCAACAAATGTAGGCCCATGTCCGATTCTGAGCACAACTGTTTGTAAGTGGTTGACATGTAGATATTTAAAATTTCTTGTAAACCTGTCTGAAAATGTACGGAATACTGGACCTCGGTTGGGCTGTTGGGACGCCCGACAGTGGAAAATGTCCCTTATTTTTAAATCCAAAACTTGACCAGGTATGACTTTAACACACGCTCATTTCAGGAAATATGATACTCGGTCCAACATGTAATTTGGAGAAACAGGAAGTGCTGCATCTGAAATAGACTGTAAAATGCAACGCACGAACCATCGTTACCTGACACATTCGCTTTCTGAAGGAGTTTTAAACTCTCTCCCGTAGAGTGTGAATTCATATAAAAAAATAAATAAAAAGATTACATAAACACACTTTCTACTAATGCGGTCCACAATCATGTTGCTCTGGAAGCCGACAGGAACTTGATATTGATCCCTCTTTTAGGCACAATCTTCTCAATAACAAACCTTAAATAGAATGGTTCAAGTCATGTTTTTTGTAGTCACATAAAACCTTAAAGGAATTATAAAATGGTGTTTCATATAAATATAATGAATTTAGTTTCTGTCAATTGTGGAACGTAACAGTGTCCAGTGGCCTTGCCGGCCAGGCAGAGGTCCAGCTTGTGTCCGTGGAGGCTGAGCGGGGGCAACAGACCAGAACCCGGCAGCTGAGTCACAGCATACCAAACAAGACTGGGAGAGAGAACACACAGTAGAAATAAAACTTACCAGTTTACAGACATCCCTGCTTGTATCTGTCAGTTTGTTGCATTTTTCTTCTTTCAAGTACAGTATATCAAGTTGCCCCCCTCCCAGCGGCGACAGAGGGAAGCCCCGGGTGGAGCCCCCATGACCACGGGAGGAGGCAGCCAGGAAACCCACGGTGATGGACCAGGACTGTCACACCTACAGTAGGCTTAGACGAAGGTAGTGTAACACCTCAGCACTACACCAGAAACTCAACAGGAGTAAGGGATGGCAGACAGACACAACGGGGCAAAGTTCAGGGTGATTTATTCTCTCAAGGTAAAAAAAGTGGCAATTTACTTGAGGCAGTCCCAACATGCCTGTGGTGAAGACAAAAAGAACATCCCAAAATACAAATTAACAGTGTATGATAAATTAATCCAAAAACACACAAACAAGCTAATTAATTAAAGAAAATGCAAAAACTATGGTCAAAAATAAAAAGTTAACGTCCCCTTTAAAACAGGGAAAAACAGCTCCTCACAGGAGCAGCTGGGCAAAAAGAGAGTGAACTGAGGGTTTCACCCACTTTTAAACCCAAGCCTTCTCCAAGACTCCACCCACCCGGCATAAACCATTACAGTTTTTAAAACTTAAACAAACATCATGTGTACCTTTAATCAGGGTCCTCCCCTCTTTTAACAAATTAATCATTCCAACCTGTTTTTTTATTAATGTCATTTTTAGCAGCATTTATTCCCCATAGCACCCAAAAAGGAACATTTAACTTGGTTTAATCCACCTGCACTCCTCCCTGATGCAGGTGGACTCAATCAGAAGCAATCAAGGGTATTTACCCAGCTCAGTAAAACAACACTGCTCCATGTGGCCTGTGACTGTTTGTTGGAGGTTTATTGTCTATACGTGAGGGCTACAGTGGCCATGGGCTCCCCATGGCCACAAGGACCCAGCCGAGCACCAGCATGGGCCGAACAGGCGGCCAGGAGGTCCACACCCTCGGGGTCCACTACCCCCACCTGGCGAGAGGCCAGCCTGCCCGGAGAGCCGGGGCCATCCCGACCGTCGAGGCACCCGCCCCAACAAAAGCGGGCCCCCCAGAGCCAAAGGCACGCCCAGCTGCAAGGGCAGCGAAGGGTAGCGGAGGCGGGCCCGGAGCGCGGGAACCCCCCAACAAGGAGCCACCCCGATAGGCCCGGCAGCAGAGGCTTAGACAACGGAAACCCATCCATCCATTCATCCATCCATCCTTTAGAGGGTCAAAGGGGGCCTGTTAGAATCCATCCCAAGTAATGATTTTTATTTTTATTTTTTTGACTATCTGCCAATGGTGGCCCAATGTTTGGTGCATCTTCCATCGCAGGACACCCTTACACACATACACTCACTGACAAAGACATGGACAATCATTCTCTCACCACTCCCATCTAGCGCCCCCCCAGGCAACACTGCGAGCCCATGCCTGGGCCCGGCCACCATGGCCCCCCGTGACGCTACATTTAAGCTTGGAGTTGTAAAACATAAAAATGCCTGGACTACTGATTGTTTAGATACCGGTACATAGGGTTTGCAATATTTGTATGTACAGATATGTTTACATTATACCTTACAGTACGTTTGTACTAAAAGTATGTTGGACAGTAACTGTCATTGCAATAATGTCCTGGTGCAGGTCTGTGTAAAAATAAAGGCAGGGAATAACTGCCCGGCTCTTTTAAAGTTGATCTTGTTAATTACACGCCCAGGCTATTAATTAGTGAAATACAATATATATTCATTTTATGGTTACAATACATTCATCTTCTGCTGTGGCTCAGCATTTAAATCATTTTTCTTAGATTTATTCATTTACTCACAGTGTTTCCTCTACTCCAAATGTGTTATGCTTTTATTTCACAAATGTGGGAATGATGGTCCAAAATTGCGTTAAAATGTACAGTACAAAACAGTGAAATGTATCTTCCCTTGCCGACCAGCACTCTGGGTTGCTCAGCCTTCCTAAAGTTCTGATCGTAGTACAGCCCCTGGCTGTCCCCCAGCAATCTGGGAAGGGTTAAAAGGTGTTCTCTGTACAATTTCAAGTCCATCTTTCTATTAGAGAAAAGTGTTTCACAAGTGGAACACATTCAGGGCATATCCCAGTGGGGTGAGACTGTGCAATGCTGTTACAAACCCAAGAGCTTCATGCCGGACTCTATAGACCTCAGTTTGTCAAGGTTCAGAATAGTAGGACCCAAACGCAGTAGACAGAGGTGGCAGCAGTTCCAGGAAATGTGATTTAATCAAAACAAAACACTGCTGAGCAGGATTACAAAAAACAAGAGCCTACACTTGACGGAAACCAAAAGACCACAACATTACACAGAGTGGGGGGAACAGTACAGCTCTGCAGGCAGCAACAGAAAGACAAGACAGGATATACACACTAGGGCTCGACGAGACACAGGTGTAAATGATCAGGGCAGATGGGAACAATGGAAGTCAAGACAAAAAACTCTAACACAAAGACAAGATGTTTCAAAATAAACCAGGAACCTGAATACAAAAACTGTGACATAAACCCAAAACCGTGACACAGTTAGCATATAAAGGACAAAGTTTTACGAGTACAACTAGAAATTAAAGCTGCAAGCAGCGATGAACGGGCCCTCGCGCGTGCAATTTTCACCAATTAAGGTCAAGGACTCAAAACTAAGTCCGATGACACCACCCACGACTCTTTATGTCAAACCATTCAAAAGTTATGGCAGAAAATAGGAACTATGAAATATCGACCAATCAGAAGAAGGGGCGGGGCTAATTCACACCAATTATGGTCAAGGGATTCAAAACCATGTCCGATGACACCACCCACGAGTCTTTATGTCATACCATTCAAAAGTTATGGCAGAAAATAGGATGTATCAAATATCGACCAATCAGAAGAAAGGGCGGGTATACTTTGCACCAATTATGTTCAATGACTCAAAACCGAGTCCAATGACACCACCCACAACTCTTTATGTCAAGCCATTCGAAGGTTTTGGCAGAAAGTAGGAACTATCAAATATGGAACAATCAGATGAAGGGGGGGGGCGCGCTTTTTGGCATCTAGCGTCGCCACGGTAACGCTAAAGTTTTCTAGGGGGTGCTGTTGAGCCATTAGGCCACGCCCATTAATGCAAACCATTAAATATCAAATTTTTCACCAGGCCTGGCTTGCGTGCAAAATTTGGTGACTTTTGGGGCACGTTTAGGGGGGCAAAAAGGCCCTCATTTCGTCAGAAGAAAAATAAAAATGAGGAAAATAAAAACATCTCCTACAGATACAATAGATCCTTCGGACTGTAAGTGCTCGGGCCCTAAAAATGCCAGAAAGGCTGAGGTTTGCAATGTGGCATCTGAGCAAACTATAAATCAATGTCCTTTGGACAGAAAATACTAAACTGGAAATGTCTGGCCCCAATGTGCATTACCACATTAGTACTCGTGCATCATGCATCAGGTTTCAGGATTGTTTGCAGCCACAGGACTTGAGCTTCTTGCATCGATTGAGCCGACGATGAACTGGCTGAAACAGAGTTATGAAACAGAGTTATGTGACAGGGCAATGATCACAAACAGAGATGTAAGCTACCAGAGAATGGCAGAAAGAAATAGGGCATTAAAGTAAAATGGTTTATGCCTAGATATATAAAATCTTTGTCTTGAACAATGTTTTATTTCGTTTTTCACATTATATTATCTGCATCATCACAAAACAGAAAACAGTTAAGATATCACAGTTTTGCTGTTAGCGTAGAGTGAAAATGTCTTGGGAAACCTTCCTAACAATATGTTAATGTTATATAATGACGTATCTGGTACTGGAAAGAACATATGTTAAATTAACTGGTCTTCTGCATTAAAATACCATAAAATGTGATGTAATAACATTTTGCCATGGATAAAGTCTTTGTGTTTATGCTGACAACATACAATTTGTAATTTCTTGTGTCTTTTTTAAACAGAGCTATTACATTTGTAACGTGTTGCACGAAGTGAAATAGAACCCTTGGAGTTACATGTAATAGTCAGACCATCAGGCCTGCACAACTTTGAGGAGGTCTTTTTCAGTCCTCTTTCCAGGACTGCTTCGCCCAGACACACTTGTGGGATATCTGGTGTTAACAGCTCCCTTAATTTAATTTCATTTATTGATTAATTCCAGACATGTGAAAACCATTGTACAGTATAGAGCATAACAACATTCACACTTGTATGAATCTATATATAAATAAATATACATGCGAATATACACACATGCATACACACACAATTTTAGGTCATTCATCCTCTGTAGAGTTGATGTATGGGCTCTGACCTGGCTGCTCCGAAAGGCAGTTAAGTTTTCTGAAGCCATTCTGTGGGAGATTTACTTAGGGTGCTTTCAGACCTGTGGCCCATTTGTTTTGTTCCGATTCAGGGGCTAAATCAATACAGTTATTTGGTTTTTCGTTTGTGGGGTTTGTGTTCACAAGGCAACCGTCTGTAGCGGTTCAAAGCTGTTAACAAATGCCATGCTTAAACCAACTGTCTTCTCATTGGTCAGAAATGAACGCGGAAGGAGTTTCCTCTTCCGTACCCCGGGAAAAACAACAACAGTTATAACCCCTTTCACAGGGCGCAAAGCGCAGACCCCCGTCGAGGATCCCATTTATTGTGTATGTTCTACTGGCACAAGAGCGGACCGCTCTGCTGCCGAGCTCGGCGTTTGCGCCGGGCCTGCCTGCCCGAATTGCATTTTTTAATTTCACCGTGCCACGCTGTGACGACATCTCGGCACATCCAATAGGAGAGAAGGGGGTGGAGGCTCTGCGCCGACTCTTCTCCTTGCGCCGTGGTCGCACATACACAATTAATGGAGTTGTGTCGGTTGCTGTGTCAATTATGTTCTTATGTTGTAGGGGGGCAAAAAGGCAGTCATTTCTTCAGAAAAATAAAAATAACGAGAAAAAAAAAAAAATTCCTACAGATACAATTGAGCCTTCGCACTGTCAGTGCTCAGGCCCTAATTACGTGCATGAAAAAAAGACCACATGGTCTGTTTTTAAAGAAGGACATTCTCTAAAATGACACCTCCATGAAAATTATACAGTCCCACCTGCTTTCTACGTTTATCATGCATTTTTAACTCATTCCTCCATGTGTTCAAGAAACTGAAAAAAACAGCTCAATTTAAAATCCAGCATTGATCTTTACAACAGCCTGTGGTACGATATGATACTAAACACTGAGAAATCCATATGTGGGGAGGATGGATCAACTCAGTAAGCAGATACTTAATTATCTTTGTGGACAACAGATGGATGTCTTGATAATTTAAAAAAATAGCATAATCTCTTTTAAACCATAGACTTTTCGAAATTCTTCCACATTGGGGACTGTATGCTAGATAAATAATGTAAACTTAGTTGAATCACTGCAATTCCATTCTAATGTTAAAGGAAAATACCTCCAGTTTGTGGCATACAACTTTAATGAACCCTGCATTAGAAGCACTCAGCAGGTAGGGTTAAAAATGAGGATACTGACTGACACATCAGAGTCAACTGTTGGAAAAATTGATCATGAAATGCAGTTACAGCTAATGCTTTATAACATAATCAATTGTAGTCACTTGACCTTGTGTAAAATTTACAAAAAAGGTCTAAGGTAAAATGTTGGTATAAGCAGGAGGCAGATACCTTCTTCAGTAAGGTATTAGAAACACAGTTAAACAACCTTTCACATTGTGTCTACATTGATTATTAAAGGTAATACATCAAGTATAGCTATTTACCAATATGTGCTTTATGACTTGCACCACCAGTTGAAAACAAAAACTGGCCATCATCACATGTCACCATAATTGGCGTCATAATTTCCCAAACCAGAGTCAAGTTAGTGAAGGAAAACAATTGAGGCTCCAACAGCACATTTTAGATCAAACAAAAGTGGTCCACCCTAAAAGGCAATTCTTGATTTCCATGTCTGCCTCAGGCCCATTTGATATAAACCTCACTATCTGCTCCAGCCCACAGGTAGCCTGCAGGCCAGCCATCCTAAGCCTTAGCCCTTCAATACAAAAGGTTAGGGTGCGTTCAGACCTGTGGCCCGTTTGTTTTGTTCCGATTCAGGGGCTAAATCGATACAGTTGTTTCGTTTTTCGTTTGTGGCGTTTGTGTTCACAAGGCAACCGTCTGTAGCGGTTCAAAGCTGTTAACAAATGCCATGCACGAACCAACTGTTCTCTCATTGGTCAGAAATGAACTCGGAAGGAGTTTCCTCCTCTACTCTCCTCTTGTCACATCTGACAAGTGACAGGCATTGACAATAAAGGTTAAAGGGGACCTATTATGGCATCTAATACCTAATTTAAACAGGCCTTGAATGTCTTAAAAACAAGCTTTTGATTGTTTTTGCTAAATAAATTAGAAAATTCAGCCTCTGAACCATGTCTTTATCTTCCCATTCTCTAACCTCGTTATCTATGCGGGATTCTGAGTGGGCGGGGAGGCTATGATAATGAGGCACTGTGCTGATTGGCTGCCTGAATGACGCGTATAAAATGGCGGAAGCTCCGGCCAGCGGAGTTCTTGTTGTTCCGGCCAGAGTTAGTTGTGGGCGTGGTTTCACGCATCGGAGGCCAACCTATGTAAATCGCGCCCGTCGTTACGTAACGATGGGCGCAGAATCTGAACGGCTCGTAGAAGCCACATCACACTGGATGGCTCATCCGGGCGGGCTGTACAGACATTTCAGAATTTGGTTGCTTTCCTCCTTCTCTGAGTTGGCAGGCTGAGGGGAGACCACTTTATATATGTTAAATCAAGAGAAAACGTGTTTTTCATAATAGGTCCCCTTTAAGTATAAGACATCCAAACACAAAATGAACCGTCGGTGCAGCATAGGTCACAGATCTTTCTCAAGTTTTATCAAGAGCCTGAGATAAAGGACACCCTTTTTAGGACAGCTATGTCCACATTTAAGATGAAGAAGACAGATGCTTTAAGAGACACCACTTACAATGAAGCCTTGATTCCACATCCCCTGGCAGCTCCACACCTTTTCACAACTTCATTCCTGTGCCCAAAGTATCTCAAAAATACCCCCAGGATGTGAGAGTCTCTCGAGTTTATTAAAAAATCCTTAAGTGTAAACATGTCAAAAACCAATTTATTAACAATCGGTTAGAGCTGACAAAACATTTCAGACAGGAAATAAAGGATCTTCAAGGACCAAAAAATAAGTGCACTTGTTTTTTTGTTCAAGCAGTGAAAAGTGACGATGGCCTGGATGCATGGATATAGTTATGTTTGTTTATAAAAATTGTCTAAATTCTTGTGCAATATTTGATTGTTTTTTCTCTTCTAATCCAATTCACATTCCTCCTGTTTTCCTATTAGCTTTTTTATTAAGAAGTTGAAAATTGAAGACGAGACACTCTGAGACTCGGATTTAAAACCTGAGAGACAAAAGGCTAAATGAAGGACAGAGGTTATATAAAACACATCTTGAAAAAAAGTTTTGTTTCCTGCCAAACACAAATGACAGCCCCGGGCTGTGAGAAGAGGTAATGATCGTTTGGTCTATTTGTCCATGTCCATCTGTCTTACTGTATGCAAGTCTGTCTTCAGACATGCACACTGTCAACCAGGTTTAACAGCCTCTTTCACCTTCTCCCGGCTCACATTCATCGTCAGACTTTACTCTTTCCCTCAGGGCTAATGAGGATGCTAACAGAAATCACTTCCTGTAACTTCTCTCTGACATTAACAGCCAGTGCACAACACTTGCATGGAAAACATTTGTTTTACTTTATAAATGCAAGAAATGCCTCAACTCAGATTGTATAATATATAATAATTAGATGTTGATATGGGTTTCTGACAGAAACAAGTTTTTTTTTTTCATGACTGTAAAAAATAAAAAAGTAATAAAAGACAATAAGAGTCTGGAGTCTTACACTTTGAGCAAAACCTATGTTCTTTGTTTAAACCTGTTTGACCTGAAGAACGCTGAAGTTGTTGATTATGACCAACTGCTGATCCAGCTGCTGATAATGGCGGGAAACCCAAGTGTGCCGTATACATGTATAATAAAGAGTTAATTCATCCCTCTTGCTTTTCTGACATCAAAGCAAGCCATGCAGAGTTTATTTGAATCACATTTCTTACACAAAGTGCTTTCCCAAAGACATTGAGTTGACAAGAGTCATGTTATAAACAATAGCAGAAACGTTTAGAAGAAGAAAAATTCTGGACATGTTGAATAATTTCAGAGATTATACTGTATTAAAAGCATCAAATAACCCCTGTCTACTCTGCAATATGCCAAACCATTATGAGTATCATATGTAGTTATTACACTTTAAAATATTTAAAATTCAACTACATAAATATAGGAACACCAAAAAGTCACAGGTTTGACTCCCATGTCAGATACGTAGACCCACTGTGTTGACAAGTGAGCCACTGAAAATACTGAATTTACCAGAGAAAGTTAAGAAAGTTTACGATTGTACTTTCAAATAAAGAAGAGAAAGTTAACACTGGCTGAGGACAAACTGTTCTTGCATGTCGATCATTTTGAAATTACCATTTAGGTCAGACCATTTAGACCACTTTCAAGCCTGATTTGCCAGTTGCCGAGTTTAGAAACTGGTTAGAAGGAAAGTGGTCAGCAGTTGGTAGCCTATAGTCACCAGTCAACACCACTGAGTTGTTCACATCAGAAGATTGTGAACTAACTGAAAAACTAACTGAAGTGTTGAAAGCTGAATGAGTGTTGAATGAGGGGCTCCTTTGTCAATTCCATTGCGCCAGATTTGGAGCACAACAGTGCAAACTTTTAACAGAGGAACCAAAATGCTTTTATTTTGAAAGGTTGGCATGAAAGAGACACATTGTGAGAAAAATAATGTCCCTGCTGCTCGCTCGTCTCTGCGGTTCTCTGCCAGCCGCTGTTGGGCTTGTGGAGATGCATAACCATCATTTTAAAAATCAACATCTTGACAGAAAGCATTAAACCATAAATATTTATTCATTTGGTGTCTCTAAGGATATATCTGACCGATGTGAACCTTGATTATAATGCAGCACCGCTAAGCAAACAGTCCAGTGCGTGTCCAGCCTCAGCTGTACGAGGGCTCGTGCCTCCTGCCCGTCACTAAGCATCCACACAAGGGAAGTGTCCTTTTGGTCCCTTCTTGAGCCAGATGGACATGTTGATCAGCAGTTGCCACACAGAAGAAAACACACGTGTGCATACACACTTTCCTCCATATGACTGTGACCTCAGGTGCTTATGGTTCTGCTCTAACACCCAATAAAGGCTGATGATGCGAGACGTATCAGAGATAGAAAGAGCAGCAGCAGAGTCAAGAAAGTCGCTGCATCTGTCTTGTCTGAAATTCTGTTACACTCAAATAATGACTTTGAACAATCTTACAAGCCTTTTGCTGATGTTAGGTTTAATTGGAGATTATAAATTCGACTCTGTAAGTGTCGTTCTTGGTGTCTGTGTGGGACCTGCAATGAACTGGTGACCTATTCTGGGTTTATCGCTGACTTTTGCCTGATGACAGCTTGGACAGGGTCCAGCAGACCCCCACTACCATACACAGGATTGAGGAAGGAATATACTGTATCATGAATTCATGGACAGAAAAGTTTATTCTGGTTCATTCTTTTTCTTTGAAGATAGTATGAACCCACGACATTTCATGTATTTTGGCATCATGTCCAAAAATCCATCTTCTTCAAGACAACTGGACTGAAGAATTATTTCTTTAAAAAAAAAAAAAAATACAATTCTACTGTCCAGTTGAATTGAAGAAGAGGGATCTTTGGACATTAACATGAACTGGATGCCTGAAGACCTTCAGACATTTTTTTTAGCATCGGCTTCAATCCATTCATTAATATAGATTGCATTTTGCAAAACAAATAATCAAAAATTTCCAGTTGTTATCTTGTCCCATTTTTCATTCAAACACATCGGATAGTGTGCAACGATACAGTTGTCACAGTAAGTGCGTTGGAAGTGTCTCTAATGTTAAGAATTGTCTCTAATTATTAAGAATACAGCTAAAGTCACCTAAACGGTTCTAAGATCCCATCTGAACTGCTCAGTCAAGTATGGATGTAGGGAGTAGGGACAAATGTTAATTGTCAACTGAATCTCCAAGAGCACAAGTTACCTGGTCTAAATAGTCAGAAGGTCAGGTGATCATGTTCACGGTTGACTTTTATTTCCTTTTGCACACATGCCTAAGCACACATGACCTGACTGTCAAACAAAACTGCTCTACAGCTGAGCTTTTGCCAAAGCAACATTGAGGACTGTTACCAAGAATACCTTTCCTTTCATTCATATTTATAGACAGCGGGATTCCAGGTATTAGAACAAAAAAAGTATAATTATCAGTATTTCAAGAGAAAAGAAATATCCACATCTTCATAGAGGGGGAAAAGGAAGCGGTAAGAAAAAGAAAATTATAGCGTGCACTGAAATTAAATACAAAAGAACAAAATGAAATATGGAGAGAAATTAGAAGTAATCCCAAAATGCATGTTTCCATAATGTGTGCTCTGCTTCTGTGTATAAAGACATATGGTTTTGGATATAAAATAGGTATTTTAATGAGCTGGAGAGCCTGCAGGGAGTAGGAGGAAGACCTGTGAGGAAAGGCAGGGAGAAGGATGGAGAACAGGACTTTGATTGTGATCAGAATATACTGCAAACCATCAGTGTGATATTTTTTAAGATAGGGAGAGGGTTTAGATGACTGCATGTAACTGTGTTGGACTTCTAGTACTATAATAGTTCTGTTCAATTGTTTTGTTTCTTTGTTTCTTTCGATGTAAAGAAACTTTGTGCTGCAGAAGTCAGTCAGATGAAAGGGGATCCCTGTTTTGATAGCCAGCACCTTCTGCTGGTGTGCCATTCAACAAATTGATGAAGTATGCGGCAAGTGGCCTAACAATTTTCCCATCAGGAACCTTAGCATATGTGTGTGTTATTGTGAGAATACCAAGAAAATAATGATGTGCTCTATCAGTGAAGCTGGAGGAGCGCCACAAAATGTAGTTACCAATTCAGTATTCATTGTGCTTAAAGACACTTAAAGGAATATTACTGAAGAAAACATGCTAATTTGCATTCTTGGTCAGGGATGATAAGACTGATAGCGCTTTTCCTGCCTGTTCATTAAATGTGAAGCTATATGCAGTAGATGGTGAATCCACTACAGCGTTTTTAAACAGCTGGTCTGACTTTGTGTAAAAGAAACAAAGCTCTTTCCGTTGTTATCAGGGACTTTTACACTTCTGGGAAAATAGGTCTTTGGTTTGAATCCTGGCTCTTGTGTGGAATATTTATGTGGATTTGTGGGTTTTGTCAAGGTGTTATGGTTTCCAAATACATTGATATTGGGGTTATTTGAAGTTGTAAATGAACCAAAGCTAACCAAGGCAACCATAGACTGCATACTGAGAACAGGCCAGACTCTTATCTGGGATCCCCGATTGGTTTCTGAAGAGTTGTTTAGAAATGCACTTTGGGAGGGCACGGTGGAGCAGCTGGTAGTGCAGCCGTCTCAAAGCTAGAAGGTCCTGGGTTCAATTCTCAACGGGGACGCTGTGGGTGCTGAGTGTGTGTTAAGTTCCCCCATGACTTCAGCGCCCACACCCTGGGTGGGGTTGGCGAAAGGGCCTTGGGTAGCTAATGTGAGCTACCCTCACAAAAACATGCAGCAGGCCTGGGCTACACACTGCCCCCTCTGGCCAGCCGGGGCCCCAGATGGGGTGGGGAGGACCTGGGGCCTCATTTAAAATGGAGTGCGTAGGATTCATACTAAATGTGCACGTACACCCAAAAGCCAAAAAGGCGCAAAAAAAAATCTGGATCTATAAAACCGCGTGCACGCAGACTTGCACGCAATGTTCCCTTTATGAATCACAGTCCACCTGGAAAGCTGCGCAGCTGAATCCGCCCTCTACACGCCCACTTTTTACCATTAATGCATATGGATGAGCCTACTGAGCATGCGCAGTGGCTTCCTGCAGCCTGTTTGGCGTCAGAATGAATAAGAGGGTGACCAGCCACCGTGAGACTGACTTTCACGGAGACTTAGATCTAGATGTTGTAGATGATGTGGAGGACAGGAAAACCACATTATTTGGTGGTCACAGTAAAAGTTAGAATAAGTATATTCAATTCAATTTTATTTATATAGCGTCTAATACAACAGAGTTGTCTCTAGACGCTTTCCAGAGATCCAGAACATAAACATAAACATAAACCCCCGAGCAGTTATTACATAAACAATGGCAGGTAAAAACTCCCCTAGTGGGAGAAAAACCTTAAGCCAAACAGTGGCAAGGAAAAACTCCCCTTTAGGAGGGAAGAAACCTTGAGCAGGACCAGGCTCGTAAGGGGGGACCCTCCTGCCGAGGGCCAGACTGGTGGGTCAGGGACAGCAACGTATATATATATATATATACACACAATATACGTGTATATAAATAGTATACAATAAATAAAGCGAGTGAGTGGCAGCACGCCGTTGCTGCCCGTTAGTGCCACGACGCAATTACCACTGGGGACAGGGGGGACATGTCCCCCCCCACTTTTCAAAAACATGTATTTGCCCCCCCCACAGTTTAAATAGGCTCAGTCTGTGATTGCAAATCCTCAAGATTGTCTGTGCGAAAGCGATGCGAAGACGGGACGGGAGCCGCTCCCCCTCAGAGCTGATTTATGGTTCCGCGTCACACCAACGCAGAGCCTACGGCGTAGGGTACGCGGCGACGCGCACCATACGCCGTAGGCTCTGCGTATACAGTAAGCCCCCCCCCCCCCATTTTCCACCAAGAATGGTAAATGCAATGCACCTGTGTCGACTAAATTTGCATATAAATCATCCGATCAACGGCGTTTTACACTCAAAAACCATGGCGGGGAAGAGCAGAAAGCGGAATTTTGCGGAGACTGAGTTCGAGGTGCTCGTAGATGAGGTGGAGGCCAGGAAAACTACATTATTTGGTGGTTACAGTAGCGGTATAACAAATAAAAGGAAAGCAAGTGAGTGGCAACACGTCGCTGCCGCAGTAAACGCTGTGAATGCCACTGAAAGATCAGTGGCAGAACTAAAAAAGAAGTGGTCTGTCTTGAAGGTGGAGGTCAAGAGGAGAGTGGCCCGGCACCGTCAGAGCGTGTCTGCGACAGGTGGAGGCCAGGGCACACCCGAGCCCACACCGCTGGACACCAGAATAGCCTCCATAATTGGGCCAGCCAGCGTGGTATAGTGTCGGAGAAGGACGGAGACGCCGACTTGGCGGAGACCACAGAGGACAGCGGTAAGTACAGTTTTATCAGTTTATTAAAATAAATGATAACAAGTTAAGGCACATTGAACTTTCTGTTCTGTCCTCAGTCATCCTCCACTTGGAAGTGTCGGACGAGGAGGAGGTTCCGGGCACGTCGTGGTCTGGCACCGCGGCTGCAGGCTTAGCTGTCCCCAGCACCAGCACCAAAGCGCATGGGATTCCTGCCAGTGGCCGCGTCCTGACTGACACTGTGCTGCAAACACAGAGGGACATGCTCAGCGCTGTCAACGATGTGAGAAATGAGCTGCACCAAATTCGTGTGGTGATGACCACCATGTGTGACGTAATGTCCGACATTGCCGGTTCAATAAAAAAACATGTGCAATAAATGTAACATAGCTTACTCGTCTTGTTATCCGCTGCATGACGCGTTCACGGAGCCTTGGCCCTGCTGGTGTTCCTCATGTCGAGGTGGTGGCTGTGTGTCGGGGTCCTGGTGCTGTGGGGGAGGGAGGTCAGGTGGCAGTGGAATGGCATTTTTTAGTGCCATGTTGTGCAGCACAGCACACGCCCGGACTATTTTGCACACCTTTGCAGGGTGGTACAATAGCATGCCCCCCGAGAAATCCAGACACCTCCACTTACATTTGAGGAGGCCGATGGCTCGCTCCACAACGGAGCGCCCGCGCGCATGGGTGATGTTGTAGCGCACTTCCTCCTCGCTCTGTGGGTTCGTAAATGGGGTGAGGAGCCATCGCCTCAGGGGGTAGCCACTGTCACCTGAAATGTATAACATGAGAGCATTATGAGTCAGACCTTAGTTGGAATCTCTACAATCATGGTGTACTTACCAAGGAGCCAGCCATCACGCCCAGCGGCGGCCTGCAGTCTTCTCCCTACACTGCTGTGTGTCAGGATGAATGCGTCATGTGTCGAGCCAGGCCACCGTGCCACTATGTTCGTCAGAACCATGTTCGTCTCACACATAACTTGTACATTGACGGTGTGCACATTTTTCCGGTTCACATAGATTAATTCATTTTCGGTTGGAGCCCTTATAGCAATATGAGTGCAGTCAATGGCACCGATCACATTTGGGAAACCTGCCATTGCTGCAAATTGCCTTTTAATGTTTGCCTGTTCACCCACAGTGTAGGGAAACCCGATGTATCGACTGCTCATTTTTAGAATGCCATCCATTACGGATGGCATTATTGCACTCAGCGACGGCTGTGATATCCCAGACCTAAAGACAGAATTTAGTTATTATATCGTACCTTAAATGGGGCTTTAGGCAGGACATGTAACATTATTTATTGTTAATCACATACCTGTCGGCTAATTCCCGCTGGTACGAGCCGGTTGCCAGGAGAGAGTCGTCAGCACCTGCAGGTGCACCGGGATGGGGCGATTCCGGCGGGTCGGTCTCTCTAAAGCTGATCCCAATTCAGCACATAGGTCCAAGAGCACTGCTCTTGGGAATCTAAATCGGCTTATTAGCCAGTCATCATCATGGGCCAGGAAATCTGCATGATCTCTGAACTGTCTCTCCATCCTGATCCAACCATTTGCGTGGTCCTCGAGTAGTGCCAGCGCATCCATGGTGCAGCATTACGCACGGCTGTCACCGTGCATTTTATATTCTTACACAGCAATTAGACTGATTGTCACACACCTTGTCACGATTGATCATTAGATGATTAGACCGCTGCTATTAACCACTAATTTGAGGATGGGAGTATGATATATGTACGTCCTGCAAATGCCTGCGTAATGGCTTACTCGTGGAACACATGGATCTATGATGGTGCCGGCTTGGGTGTAAATGGATCTGTAAGTCTGATATGTGATGACATTGACTATGTTTACATGCAGTCCACATTCGTGTTATTGCCAATCTTCGCGTTTTAAAGTGGTTGTTGAGTGCATGTGGACGCAGTCACTGGGAGTATGACATGTATTTGGCTGCATTTCACCACCTCACCGCATGCGTCGCCAGTTCCCCATGTCTTAAGTAGATTCTTACGGGAGGGTGAAGGTTGCCGTAGGGATCCGCAGATTTTTCGGTTACTTTCAGGCGCTTTTTCTGCGCAAGCAAGCTTTATAGATGAGGCCCCTGGACCTTCCACCCGCTACATCCGGCCAGAGAAGCCCATCCCCCTGTCTAGGGAAAAGAACCGGCATGCTCACTCAAGTAAGGAGGAGACTTGAGCTCAGGGTGGGGTGGGCAATGACTGGGTGATAAAAATGGGAAGAAAAAAAAAAATCGGGATAAAAATATATTAAAAAAGAAAGAAATGCACTTGGTCTTCACCACCCTGGAGGAGTTGACTCAGTCCAACCAATGATTAATTCAAAAGTGGGCAAATAAGCAGTCAATCAAGGCTACAAAGGGAGTGCTGGTTCAGTTGTTAAGAGTTTTTGATAATTGTCTTACGATAATGAATTATTTAAAACAAATATTAATAAAGAAGGTTATGCAAATGAATTATCAAAATTAATCAATCGAAACGGGGCACCACCTGACTTATCAGGAATCTGTTATGGTTTGGTTTTGTCAGGAAGTGCAGGAGAGAGAGGGAGGCTGGAGGCAGGAGTTCTCAAAAACAAAAGGTTTTAATCCAAAAGGGCAAAAGCAAAGCGCTGCAGAGCAGAATAAAATACAAAAACCAGGAACAGGAAAAAACAACGAGGAGACATGGAGGGAAGAACCAGTACGGACCGACAAGACAAGATATACTGAAGGGATAACGAGACACAGGTGCAGACACAATCAGGGCAGATGGGACACAGGCGGGGCAAGACAGAAACTGAAAGTTACAAACTGGGGGGAAGTGTCAAATACATATATATTATATTTGGTGCCTAACTGTTTCCCAAGTATATTAGTGCGTGTATGAATGAATAAATGACGTAAAACGTAAATTTCTTTGTAGAAAGGCGCTTTATGAAAATAAGTCAATTTACTTGTATTAGTTTACAGAGCAGACTTGCCACATCCAATATGGCGGCGACGTCAGTAGGCCATGCAATGTGCTGATTGGCTCTCCAGAAACGCTTTGAAACCCGTGCCAAAGATCGCTGATTGGCTCTTATTATTGGCACGTCAAAACAGTGCCATAATTCGTAGTTGTAAAAAAGTTTGTAGCTTTTGTAAAAAAAGTTTGTAGCTTTTTATATCCAATGTTGCAAACAGACAAATTAATTCCACAGCTACAAAAATGTTTTACACATGACATGCACAAAATATTTCTACAAGTACAAATATTTTTTGCAAATGCACAAAATATTTCTACAAGTACAAATATTTTTTTTTGCACATGTGTAGCGGTTGTACTCGTTCTCTTGCGTTGTGTAATTGAAGAAGAATCACACACATTCATTTTCTGGTTCCGCTCATATTCGCTGAGCCTGGTAATAGATCATCACAGCATTAGCTCCAACAGCCAGTTTTGCAGTTCACAGCTCCGCACACACACTGAGACAAAACGACATGAATTAGCCAACTTCACCACGAGGGTTAGCCACGAGATAAATGCAGCTGGTAATTTCACCGACAACCTGCTCCATAAATCGCCCCATGCGGACCGCAACCGACTTGCATCATTACAGAGCTTTTGGAATGGTAACCGGGAGCTTAACTCATCATATATATATATATATAAACATAAATCACACTTAACAGAAAATTACAAAAGTTACCAACGGAGCTTAACATAAGACGACTCACCACACGCATCAGAGATGAAGACTGAGACCGACACGAGGCGTCTCTGTCAAATCCCTGTGCGTGAGGCGTTCAAGTACATACATCTCCGTCGTAAATATCAATGACGTGTGTCATTAAAGTAAAAGTAACAAAATAAAACAGTAAACATACAATGACACTACTGAAACTCATAAATAATAGCCAGACAGGCAGCTAGTAATGGCAAGTGGAATCATTAACTCCGTTACACATGCACTAAATATTTCTACAAGTACAAATATTTTTTGCACACGCACAAAATATTTCTACAAGTACAAATATTGTTTGCAAGTACAAATATTTTTTGCACACTCACAAAATATTTCTACAAGTACAAAGTTTATTTACAGATACAAAATATTTATGGCTTTAATTTGAGCCCAGAGTACTGCACTATTTTTATTTTCTTTTTTTTGTGTGTTGAGTGTACTACTGCTGCACGAAGCGAATTTCCCCATTAAGGGAGGAATAAAGGACAATCTAATCTAATCTACTCCCCTAACCATTTACGGTGCTGCAGTGGAGAGGGTGGGCAGCACCAAGTTCCTGGATGTGCACATCTCTGAAGACCTGTCCTGGAGCCACAACACCATATCTGGCCAAAAAAGCCCTACAGCAGCTGAACTTCCTCCGTAAACTGAGAAGAGCAGAAGCCCCACCCCCATCATGCACACCTACAGATGCACCATTGAGAGAGTCTTGACGAGCTGCATCACTGTGTGGTACGGCGCCTGCGTCCTGCTACAAGACTGCAGTACATAGTGAGAGCACCTGAGAAAATCATTGGTGTCTCTCTCCGCCCACTTCTGGACATTTATAACACCCGCATCACCAGCAAATCCATCAGGATTGCAGGTGACCAATCAACAACTACTTGAAAAATAAAGTAATAATATGCAGTTTGCACAATAATAAATTGTGCAAACTTAAACATAAAAAACAGACGCTCAACTTAAAATACCCAGCAGGCATGTAAACAAATAAGCAAATAAAAGTGCAACAGTGTTATAAAGTAAGGCAGTACTGTGCTTTTTAGACTGTACTCTTACTTCTTATTGTCCATTTTTGGCTTAAAGGAGCATGAGGCTCCTTTTAAGAAATGAGACTCATTAGCGCCACCCTTCGCCACGACGGCCGTCGGGGGTACTGCAGCCAACAGCGATGCCGGCACCGGAGAACGGGGAGAACTCGTCGCATGCAGTGTCATTTGACGTCACATCCGCAGGACAGCGCAGGAAATTCGGCCCCACAATTGCAGCACATTTTGCAGCACACAGCCTTGTCAAGGCAACGGAGAGATACGCTAGAGGGCTCATTCTTTTTGGTTTGGAACGCTTCATCTGACCTTATTACTAGAAAACTTAAAACGGATACAAATTTTTTTCATAAATCCTGCCTCAATCCTGCCTCAAGCTCCTTTAAAGAATTAAACGTTTGTGTTTGAAGGACCTACGATCTTCCTTCCATCATGCTGCCCTTGTGCATGCAAAGTTAGCAAGAATGCATGTGGCAGCCTGGAACGTTTTCCTGAACGCTCAGATGAAGAAGACGACACAGACGCCAGCTTCGTTCGGGTTTCAGCCACCGTTGTAACTTAACTTTTATTTATTTACCTCCGCTGTAACACAGCTGCGCATGTGCAGATCACCATAAAACAAACAACTTTATTGAACTCACTTTACGTGACATAGCCCACACTCCCCACCCCCACCTCCCCCATAGTGTTCTTCATATGAGCAGCGTTGTCTCACAAAATTACGTGGACCTGTTGCTTGTTGATACACCAGTTGTTTAACATTTTTTCCATCATCTGTTTGATGTACAGTTTCTTCCACCAGGCTGTCGGGAGACTGAACTCCCTCCCTGCTCTACCGTCCCTCCGTCCTCTGCCCCCTACTACATATTATGTGGGGTGCCCCCCCCCCCTCAAATACTCAGGGACTGCACATTTCACTTTCCCTTGTTTGCACTACCTCACCTGTTTATATAGTTATTTAAAATCTATTTTTTTCCTATTTTATTTCATCATGTAAATACTGTAAATATTCAAGTTTAGTTTGTCATTTTAATTGTGGACTGTTTATTTTTATGCTTCTATTTTATTACTTGTATTTTGCACCGTGGGTCAGAGAGGACATGGTTCAAGGTTCGCTTTATTAGTCTGCCGCGGGAGAAATTGGTCTCGGAGTAAAAGGCCACAATGCTGCAGTACAGACAGACACAGACGGCACATTAAAAACATCAACAACAACAACAACATTATCGGAGGCATGTGCAACACTTGCAATAGCGCTGTGCAAAACAATAAATTAGTGCAAATTGTTACAAATGGTGCTAGTATCATCAGTAACCTTCCTGTACATGATAGCAGCAGCAGTTGTGAAACAATCCACGCTTATCTCAGCCTCCTATCTTTCTCTCTAACCACTCGGCGGAGCTCAGGACTGTAATTTCATTTGTGCTGTATGTCGAACATATAGCAAATCTGACATTTAAGGTTGAAACTTGAAATTGAAGAATTCTGTTTCCAGAGGATAAACTGTTTCCTTCTTCAAATATTTCTTTAAATATATACGTGCCAGAAAACTATGTAATATCAATGACTCAGTGGAGGAATTTTCCAGATGCCACAGATACGTTCAAGGATGGCCTTTCTGCAGCTTTTGTTATGACTTTTACTCATCCGACTCACAGTGACGTCAGTGATTAAATCAAGCAGGCGATTCTGCAAATATCCAACACACCAGCAGGTCAGAGACGTGATGAGTCAGTTCTGTGATAATTGTGGCCGCTGCTTCATGTCGCCTGCGGCCAGAAATCTGGTTAAAGCATTTTGATACGTTTCCACATCATTAAAGTGATATAAACCACCTTAACTGCAGGGGATTCCTTGTGTCCCTTGTAGTGACTCCTTTTAATTCTCTATTTTTTCCTGTTACTGCTCAGTAATTCTGTAAACTGACATTTTATAGCCCTCATAGAAAGAGCAAAGAATGTTTTTCTGACTAACTTAATTAACTCATAGATGGCAGTATCCCCATCTCACAATTGAGTGCGTCATATTTTCTTGCCCACTCGATGATCACAGGGAGGGAAGCCAGTCACACCTGCATGACAAGGAGATTAAATCTCTGTATTATTATTATTATTATTATGGGATGGGATTCTGTTGCTTTATTTGTTCACAGGAGAAAAAGAGGAGCAATAAACGCTTGTGCCCACGAGGCAAAAGTACAGTGAGTTAAAGCACAGAGTTTCTTTGTTTTAATAAGCGTAAACGGACCTTCTTCAGGTCCCTGTTCTTCAAAATGATGGTAGATAATTATTAATTCAACAAATGTTTCTGCAGATTCAAATCACATTAAACCATAAAAGCAGTAAATGGCCAAACTGCCAACAATTATCATCATTATCACGATTATTGTTTTTAATTTGTTGTTAGCTTTTCAGTTGATTAAACCAGAATCTCTGAAAATAATTTCTGATCCCAGACAGACCCCTTTACAATGTTTTTATCCAAAGGAAAAATAAACATGTCAAAATAGGAAGTGAAGAAAGAAATTACAGCGAATTAGCACAACTGATGGAAGTGTGATATTTTCTTTTTTTTGTTGACGCGATTAGCAATATTATTTTTAACCCAGTAACGCTGGATGTATCATATGTGATACATGAATCTTCGAAGCCTCATAATACAGTAAAAATAGAATAAGATTACTCAGTCAATTCATAATGATACAAAACATACATTTTTAGGCACTGTTAGGGACAAAATTGGGTGGGATTTATCTTAATTCTGGTACGTTTCTGTATATATAATTACATACTCTGCTTGAGCCTCCAGCTGGCTCAGATAGCTACACTGCCTTAACCAGTCTTGGGTGGTTGTGAATGTGTGACTTTTTTAATAAAGTGACAAACACTGGCGTCTAATATGGTGTTTAATTTTGGTTGCTTAAAGGGGACCTATTATGAAAAACACGTTTTTTCTTGTTTTAACATATATAAAGTGGTCTCCCCTCACCCTGCCAACACAGGAAAGATGATATCCCATGAATTTCTGCAAGGTCTGTACCCCCGCCCGGCAGAATCCCCCAGTGTCATGTGACTTTTTTGAGCCGTTCTGAATCTGCTCCCGTCGTTACGTAACGACGGGAGCAGATTTCCATAGGTCGGCCTCCGCTGCTGAAACCACGCCCACAACCAGCTCTCTCCGCCGGCTGGAGCTCCGCCATTGTTTAGAAGTGGTGGCTGTTTGAACAGCGAGGGGACAGTAAAAATGAGGTTTTGCGTCGACATTTACCCTCATAAAAGGATCAGTTCCAACAGCACGGACCCAGCAACTGCACACGAGTCAGCGGTAAGTGACGTTATTTTTTTAATGTTATTTATATTTGTCTAAAAAGTATGATCTTTGCATGGGTTAAGTCAGTGCTTCTCAATCCTGGTCCTCGTGGCCTCTGTCCTGCATGTTTGAGATGTTTCCCTGCACCAACACACCTGATTCTAATTAAAGGTCCTCATTAGCTTGTCACCAAGGTCTGCCCAACTCTGTTGATGACACAGGTACTTGTATCACGGTGTGTTGAAGCAGGGTAGCATCTAAAACATGCAGGACAGGGGCCCACGAGGACCAGGATTGAGAAACACTGGGTCAAGTATTTAGCTTATCTCCGGATCACCGGAGCTGCTGGAGCTGCTCACGGACCGGACCGTCGAGGAGCTCCGGGCCCGGCGCTCCGAGCCCGGGGGCTCCGGGGGAGCTCCAGATTAAATGAAATCTTCCTGTGTGAAGACGAGGTGACTAAAGGCTGATTTATGGTTCCGCGTTACACCAACGCAGAGCCTACGGCGTAGGGTACGCGTCGATTTAACGCAGAACCGTGGACACGCTTTGCTACGCAGCCGCTGCTCTTCTCCCCGGAGCGACGCTTTGTTCCCTCCCCTCCTTCACGTCATTCAAGCAGCCAATCAGCACAGATCCTCATTATCATAGCCCCCCCCTCACCTCAAAATGAAGCACAGAAAAAGGCTTTAGAAGCGGTAAAACTAGAGACATGGCCCACAGGCTGAATTTCTGTTTTATGTAGAACAAACAAGCTTTAGATTGTTTTTAAGACATTCAAGGCCTTTTTAAAATATACATTAAATGCCATAATATGTCCCCTTTAAATTTCCTGATACCTTTTTATGAACAGTTAACAATTGAAAACAAAGCAGTCCAGTGAGACGTTGGAATAACAGATTCTTGTCATCTGTGCGTGTGACTCATGCCGTGGCCACTGTCAAACTCGCTGCCTGTTCTTGTTAGTCCTGATCGTGCTGTGACATTTGATCTGCAGCTTGTACTTTGAAAACGAGCTCCATGCTTTGATGTGAAAGTCAGGAAAGCGTCCAGAGATCACAACCTGGTGTTTTCCCTCTGTTTTGTTTTTTTTTACAAAGGACAGATGTGCTCTAATGGATCTCGTTGTATTCATGATAATAGAGAAATTTCAGCACTAGATGGAACATTATGCCAGCCATGTATAATTACGATAAATTCAATTTTCCCTTAACACAGGATGCCTGTCATACTTATTTTGTCAACAATAATTGAGTCTCAATTAGACACTTCCATTAAGAAACAACAAGTCCATTAAGAATGACAGCATGTTGGTCATATCATTTTAAGAACAATTTTTTAGATAGACTAAACACTTACACTCCCAGGGCACATGAATCAAATTAGACTGCTAATTTGTCTTTTGTGTCTTTATTCAGACTAAACCATTAGATGTTGTCTTCCTACACAGTCAGAACTTGATTCTGAGATGTGTCAACATAATTACAATTTGTGTCGTGGTCTTTGTAACATTGGGTCCAGTAGAAGTCGAAACAAAATACAGAAAGCAGCCAAGATGAAGTAAAAGCACTTTCAACTCTTTCTCCTCTTCAAAGAATGAAACAAACATAAAAATGTATGCTTGCTTCCCACCCTTTCAAAGAATAACAGCTCTGAATCTTGAAGTCTTTTCTTAGCATTTAATCCCCAAAAACCCAATTCTGTCAGTCAATTCACACTTTAGTCATTGTAACCATACAATATGGCATTGGAGATCTGACCTCATCACTTCCACAGATCATACCTACATTAAGAAACCTTTAGTCACGAATAACAACGTTTGCTCCCCGTCCTGATACAGCTGGATGCCGGGTCAGGGTTGGGCCGTGGGATTTTTGAGCAGCAAACTGTGCAAGACTATTAGGAACTTTACTGTTGTGAACTGCAAGTACATCACTGCATGTAAAAGAGAGTATTAAACCAGGGAATCAAAGGCTAGTTTAGTTTTATTATAGTACAATTCATCAACAAGGTGATTCAACGTGCTTTACAGAGACATTCAAACAACACATAGTAGAAATAAAAACATGATTTAAAATTTTAACAAAAAAGCAATAAAATACAATTTTTTGTACAAAAACACACTCAATATTTGGGCATTTATCCAGACTCAAACCAGATGCGACTCCAACCCAAGAGGAGTTTACAAGATTCAAACCTGAGGGACTAACTCTTTGAAGGGAGTTAGTCTTTTTAAAAGTAGAGAATTAAAAGGAATAAAAAAAGAAAAAACAATTTCCATCCTCAATCTATGTCAAGAAAATAACAGATAATAAAACACAGACATCACCTGAATGCAAATGCATAATAACAATAATAATATTTAAAATAATAATATATTGTACATTTTGGACTAAAGCAACATTCTAAAAATGTTTCTTTGTTGAGAAGTTTGGGGGGAAAAATCCTGCAAAATGCTGAGATGAGTTGGACGTTCGCTTGACACAGTATTAAAACCAGAGACTGAAACACTGCATTTAACTGATCCAAAAAACTGCAATCAGCAATGACTGTCTTCTCAGTCTTGTCCAATTACCTTTTCACCCTTGGGACCATGGCAAAAGGTCCTGATCCAACTTTCTTCCCACTTAAAGGGGAGTTTTTCTTGCCACTGTTTGGCTCAAGGTTTTTGTCCCACTAGGGGAGTTTTTACCTGCCATTGTTTAAGTCAGTGTTTCTCAATCCTGGTCCTCGAGTACCACTGTCCTGCATGTTTTAGATGCTACCCTGCTTCAGCACACCGTGATAAAAGTACGTGTGTCATCAACAGAACTGTGCAGACCTTGGTGACCATAGACATATATAAAGGCTAGATGACTCGTCCGCGCTGCTGCCAATGGAGAGCGACGTCGTCACACGGCGGCCATCTTGCCACAGGAGAGCTCGCTCAGAATAACATGGTTTTCATATTTAATCAATATTTCTATAGTATTCTTAGTAATATTTATAGTTACATTATAACATATATATATTATTGCCATATAACACATATATATATATATATATATATATATATATATATATATATATATATATATATATATATATATATATATATATATATATATATATATATACATACATATTATTACCATATAACATGTATTCATATGACATAACATATTAATATATTATTACATTATGATGTATTTACGTCATGACACTACATTACATATGTGTGTCTATATATATATATATATATATATATATATATATATATATATATATATATATACACCTCTATCCATTAAGTGTAATAAGATTTTTTTTACTAAAATGAGACATTTTAACTAGAAATAAGACAAATATTCTTGTTAAGAGTTTTTGCACCACTGATCCATTTTACTTATCCTGTGATGGACAGAGTCATATTGATAAGTTCAGAAAAGTGTTTTTTATTGTTGTGTTTTGATGTATTTGATGTAAGCCCAGTGGATATTTAAAGCTTACAAAAGGCTGCATTTAACTGCTGCTATGTCATTCCTGCAGTATTTCTGCAGGTGTTTTGGTCACTGCTATTATTTGTAATTTATTATATTATTTGTAATCAGCACAAATGATCTGTCCCCATATGATAAAATACACCATCCCCCCTGATTTTATTTTTTTACAACTTGAGTACTGGTGGTCACCCTTGATAACTTGGGCAGGGAACGTTAGTTAGTGGTGATACACAACTATTGTATATGCTGCATGATTAGGTCGTTTTTCGCAACGAAGAGATACAATTTCAACATGTCCAAGCATCCCGAATTATACCCACGTTAATGACGTTTATGATGAACCAATCCGTTTGTAAATCCGTCAAGATTTCAGCAAGTTATGAGTATTTTTGTCTGTACAGACCACTCACCCTCCAACAGCAACAACTATAGCGCACGCATGCGCACCAGAGAGTCTCCTGTGGCAAGATGGCCGCGGGTGAACGACGCTGGAGACTCCGCCGTGAGTCATCTAGCCTTTATATATGTCTATGTTGGTGACAAGCTAATGAGGACCTTTAATTAGAATCAGGTGTGTCGGTGCAGGGAAACATCTAAAACATGCAGGACAGTGGTAGTCGAGGACCAGGATTGAGGTTGTCTTGTCTTGGGTTTTTTTGTCCTGTCATTTCCTGTTTTATTTTGAAAAGTAATTCTCCTCTCATTTCAGGTCCCTTGCCCTTCCTCATGTGTCTCAGTCTGATTGCCCTAAGTGTTTCCACCTGTCCCTTATTTCCCTCCATGTGTTTAAATAGTCTGTGTTCCCCTTGTCTTTCCAGAGTGTCTTCATCCTTTCCTGCAGCCTTGGTCCATGTCCACAGCCCTAGTAATCGCCATAGTAAGCTGTTTGTTCCTCATTAAAGAGTGATATATATATATATATATATATTTTTGTTAACTTATATCCCAGCTTAGATTCTTAGTTCTTGGTTTTTTCCTCTTTAAGAGTCATTTGTTTGTAGCCAAATTATTTTATATAGGAAGGTTTTTCCTCCATACGGAGCGTTTTGTGTTTATTTCTTTTATTAGTTAGTTTTCCCTCCTTGGAGTGTTTATTGTTCTCTATAGTCAGAGTTTTTAGTGTCTAGTTTTGTTTATAGCCATTTGTTTGTCACTCAGTTCGAGGTCTCCGGTGAATTCAATAAAAGCCTTTTGTTATCTAATATCTCTGCATCTGAGTCCTGCTTTGAGTCTCGGCCTGACAAAGAGGAAGTTTTCCATGTCACTGTTAAAAGGTTTTTCTCCCACTAGGGGAGCTCTTTACTTGCCGTTGTTTCTTTTTCTTTTTGCTCCAGGGTCATGCTTTGTGTCTCTGAGAAGCGGCTAGAGACAATTTGTGTTATTGATTCTATGTGAATAAAGTTTAGTTGAATTGAACTACCTTGTCTCAAAATAGCTTAAGCTGGTTTGAAACATTTCTCTTATTTGGAGATAACACAATCAATTTCTGATAATTTCACTCATCATTTCATCCCTTATCTACTTTGTATCATTTCACAAGATGTAAATTATCAAACGAATATTCAGCAATTAAAACAGATCCCTTCAGTCATCTCAGTTACAGGCTTTCCTCGTCTGTGTCTGCAGGTGGTGTTACATGTCCTGCAACAAAGTCATAACAAAAGACATCTTGGGGGAAGTTCAATACAAAGAACGCTCATGCAGCGTCATGTGACGTCACATCCGCAGGGCAGCGCGGGAAAAGCGGCCCCAGCCTTGCAGCACACTTTGCAGCACACAGCCTGTTCAAGGCAACGGACAGATATACTAGAGGACTCACTCTTTTTGGTTTGGAACGCTTCATCTGACATTATTACTAGAAAAATTAAAACGTATACAATTTTTTTTCATAAATCCAGCCTCAAGCTCCTTTCAATTTAATTACTATCCTGAGAACACTTGTGGCAGCAGTAGAAAGGACAAACGGGACAAAACATCTAGCAGAACCAGGCTCAGGTGCATGTTTATGTTCATTAAATCTCAGTTGTTGAACAAGATTCAAGGCCTTGAAAACAAATCCAGGGATCAATATCTGTAAACCCTAATAAAACACAGATCCTCTGTGAAAGTGCTGGGGTGATATTTTTGGATTACTGCAGGTCCAGAGGTCCAGTGTGAATGGACACCTACCTGCTAGCAGAAACATGAAAATTAAAAATAGATACAATTCCTCCTGTTGGAAAAGAGTATTTGTGCGTTTTCTGCAGACATGGCTAAATCCAGACAGGAGGTTTTTTCAACATGTCAGCACCCACGTTGTTCCATAAACATTAAAGAGTATAAAACACGTGTATATGTTAAAGTTGCCTAAAGCTGTTGGGTTATTTATGAGAATCAAAGAGAGAGCTGTATGCTCCGAGCCGGCTGCCTCTACGCACCTCCTGCTGCTGGTTTGGAGTGATTATTGACACTTTTCTGATCATTAACTGTTAATAAATAATGCTTAGTTTCTGTCAGCAGTTTTAACTGCTGGGTGTTGTCCAGTGTGCTCCGGGCACTGTGGCTAACTCAGACCTGGAGGTCTGCATCATGGTTCATGTTCTTGTGATACTGTACTTATTAATTTAATCCAGTAAGATTTGGTTGTATCATCTACGAGTAACCCATTATGGGCCCGATTTACTAAAGGTTTGCGTGTGTAAAAACGTGTGCAAACTTGACAGCACCCGCAAACCAAAGTGCCAGCTGATCTACTAACAGCATGCAAAGAGGACTGCGTCTCTCAAGTGCGCAAAATAGCACACGCAATCCATTTAGTACTTTTTCCCTGATGAATAATCAATATGAGGCGTACCCACCAGAAATCGCTAAATACTGGGAGGGGAAGATGCAAATATGTCCATTTACCACGCGCAATGAGATTTACCAAGCCTGAAAGTTTTTGCGTGGATTGTGATTGCGTCTGTATTTAATACGTTCGAAAGGAAGGTGCTAATCTCCACATAAGGAGAAATATTTTATTTCAATGTTAAATCGAGTATTATTCAGCAAAAGGTTGCCACAGGAGGCACATTAATTTTTTTATTTGTGATAATAAATAAATCACGTGTTTTCATGGAGAAAAAAGTGTTTCTCATTGTGCGCCTTTGTTCTGCAGTCATACCCCGGTGTTGTGCCGTATTCAGCACCCCTGCCGTGAAAAGCACCCCCTCGTCTGACAAAAATTATATTCTCATTCCGTGTTCTGTTCATGTTCTGTTGTCCATGTTCTGTTTAGCGTCCAGTTTTGTGTTAATGATTCATGTTTAAATGCGCTCATGGATTCGGGTAAAAAAAAAAATCGGGTAAATGGTTATTGATGTCATTCATTAATAGCCTGCTTACTGTGTTGTCTTCCATAATATTTGTAAATATATATAATTTAAACTCCTAAGTATGTGTTTGTGTGAGTCTGTATATATAAATATATTGAAGTGTCAGTGTGTTGTTTTTTTTCTTGGTCTACTTATCATTGAATATACGAGGGGGTGCTTTTCACGGCAGGGGTGCTGAATACAACAATTTGCCTCTTCCACTAATATCTCTATAACTCCAACTCGTCAAATTTAATTTTGCGCTTGCGACTATATCCTGCTTTCCATCCACTCTCCATGGCGCAAAGTTTGCGCCACAAACCGTAAGACGCGCAACACCTCATTTAAATACTGCTGTTTGCACCTGTTATCAATTGCGCACGCAATCTTAGTTGATCACCCGCAAAACACACAACAGCACGCGCAAACTTTTTCAGTGCACACGCAATTAAGTACTCTTTATTTAGGATCTTAGTAAATCGGGCCCTATGTGTGTGACCCCAAAACTGACAAGTGTAGGCCAGTGTCAACATGCTGTGGCCATGTCATCAAGTTAATATGTGCAGGAGGTAAAAATGTAAATTTACCAACAGCGAGAGACTGTCCTATGGATCTTGGTAACGTTACATCAAGAGAGATCATTAAGGTTGACTAACATCGTCCCTTAATTTTCTCGAGTGAAATGATTCCTCTTTAATTTTTTTATGATAACCTCCTTTGATGTCTTACAATTAGTCAAATCCATCTCAAGAAATCTTTTCAAAGTGCAAACCAGAGCAAAGCTGGAAGTGGTTCAGGGGACATTTCACATCAATTCAAGTGTTATTTAATACCTTGACTTTTGGTCTGAGTTAAATCTAAGTGCCGGCAAGTGCAAAAGCAGCCTGCCTTGTCTCTAATATGCCAGAACATCAGGCTGTCTGTATCCCGGTGTCTCTTGAATTACACCAACCATATACATCAGTAAGAATATGAATATTTACTGATTTTTTTGTTGTTTACTGAATATAAACTAAGCCACAATGCAAGGAAAAACAAGCCAAATTCATTTGACTGAAGTCAGTCAAATTGTCAGAGCACAATAAAAGAACATCCAAATTGTTTTTATAGGACAAAAGAGAATAAACAGCAGCTTTATGAGAATAATCAAATGGACTCTAAATTGCCAATCTTCCTAGAAATAGATTTCCCACCAAGTGCAGCACGAGGTCAGGCAGTGTATGAATCAGACTCTACAGGCCTCAGTTAGAAGTTAAAGCTGCACTTACCTTGCAGTCTTAGCTGTTCCTGGAACTGCACACATGTGGACAGAGATGTTGCATGTTGGTCACTGTTTCTGAAACAGTTGGAGCCACTCTCTCACTCGTGGATCACAGTACGAACTGCTCCAGTTACTCAGTTAACATTTTTCAAGATTCAATTCCAAATGCTCTTTGCAGTATTCCAGCTATATGAGTGGCTGGACCTTACTGCGTTACTGAGTTATTCCCAAAATGTGGCTGTTGTAGTGGGTCACAGATCTCGCTACATAATTCACCCACGGAACCTTTGTTGAGGTTCTGGCTACGACTGTTAGAGAAAATAACCGTTAGTTAGCAAGTTGATTTGTAAATGTTTGCAATAAAGAAGATCGCTCCTACCTTCGACTCTCCACCTCTTACTCCCGTTACGACTCGCTACACTGTGTAAAATCTTCTACTTTTTATTTCTCAAGAATCTCCCATCCCTTGTGGCAATTAATGGAAATAACGATCCAAAGTTCATCCTTCTTTCTAAGGCTCTTACCCCATTTCTGAAATGTCTCCTTCTCAAAACCTCAGGATATAGCATCTTATGATGGACATTCTTTGATCTTTGGAGAGATCAGTCAGTGACTGCGTTTGCATGCAGTCAATAACCCTTTTAAAACCGGAATATTAGCAATAACCCGGTTTTGCACGGCCATGTAAACACCAATAACCCCTTTGAATAACCGGAAGTTGCTCATATTCCGGTTTTTAAAAACCCGAATATGACCCCTGGGTTACTCCTTTTCTAACCCGAATATTTGGTCATGTATTCGCCTGACGGGATATCCCCATCAAAAGGAACAGGAATTTGTTTTCTGTTTATTGTTTATTTGTTTATTATTTATTGGATCCCCATTAGTCCTCATAAATATGAAGACTATTCTTCCTGGGGTCCACATTAGATCAAACAATACAGCATTTATACAAAGAATTACATGAATCAATTAACCTGAAAATATTAACATGAATTTCTCAGTGCATATGAACATTAAATAATACTAATAATAATAATAATATGAACATTGAATAATACAATGCAAATTAATGTAAATTACAGAGTAGAATGTAATGTACAGAGTACAATGTAAATTAATAAGTAATCTGATTGATAGAAATATTAACATGAATGGATTCTCTTAATGTAGTTTTCTAGTAGACTATTGTAACATAATATTATGTCGAAACACAGCTTGTCTCAGTTTAATTTTGAAACTAGCCATTCCTGTGGTTGAAATCAAGTGTGGGGGGAGACTGTTCCAGTGAGCTACAGCCCTATACATAACAGACCTTTTGAGTGCGTTGGTTCTCGGTAAAGGCAAGGTGAAGTTGTTTGCTGAGGCCTGTCTAGTTCTATAATTATGTTTCATATTTGTCGGATGAAGTTGTAAATACAAAAAAACAGGTTTTATGTAAGGTGCAAGTCTTTCTCAAAAACATTATGAGACTATAAGCCAGTCTTTCTTCCTCCTGCATCCATGTGAGTCTCCCGACACTTTCTCTAATAGAGCACCGCAGAGCTAGGCATGTTTTGAGTTAGCTGTAATTTAGAAATATCTGTGTATGTGTTGCTTTTCGCAAGGAATCTTGGTCTTTTGAGTCCAGGAAGTACACATGGCAAAAGACCAGGAGGAGACTAATCACTTCATAAATGTAATGAAAGATATGAATATTTTGGCATTTGTAGACGGTAGAAAGTACCGGGATAGCGAGATTTACAAAAAGGTGAGCGAAAAGTTGCACAAAGCAGGATTTGTACGAACACCAGACCAGATCAATCACCGCTGGAAGACGCTGAAAAAGGCGTACTACAGGGCCGAGAAACAAAACGGTACCAGTGGGTCCGATTATCCGCCGTGCTGCTGGTATTGTTGTTGTTTTGATTTTGGATACAGGAAGAAGAAGCGGAAATGGCGGGAATTGCGTCATGACGTTCTCCATGCGTCGCTGGTTTGATCGAGATATCCCAAATGATTAATTACCATGTATACAGGGATAACCCTGGTTAGTCACGCATGTAAACGAAATATTCCGAATGTTTCAGTAACCGGAATATTAGCAATAACCCGAATTTTGACTGCATGTAAACGTACTCAGTGGCTGTGTCCGAAATTGCATACTACCACCCTAATGAGTATGCAAGATGAGTATGCAAGATTTTTTAGTGCGTCCGAAACATTAGAACGTACTCAATAGTATGTGCTATCCATACTCATTCCGGAGAAATTTATTAGTGTGGATGCATGGACACTAGCTGAGCAGAAACTTCCCACAATGCAATGCAGCGGTGTTTGGTTGCTAAGTGATACATGTATGTCATAAGTACAATATTTAGTATAATAACATTATTATATAATATTAATATTATAATATTCATATATAATAATATTATATAATCTCATCTTGTTTCGGCTAAATTAAACGGGAAAGAGCGGAGCGGTGCTGCTACTGCTGCTGTGACTCATCACTTCCTCCCAACGGCAGGAAGTGACGTGTGCGCTCTTAATAGTACGTCCGAATTAATGCATACTACTGATATTTTCTCAAAGGTGTGCTGAACTTAAGTATACTTTTTAGTAGTATGGCATTTCGGACACACCGAGTAGCTCTCACATGGAATTAACATTATTGTTGTCATGGTTAGGTGTCATAAAAGATTTGAAAGAAAATGCCAGGACTGCCAGCACAAGTTCTTTAAGCAGCTTGCCACTCAAACCAGTTTAGAGTTTAGAGTTTTTTGTCTTTTCTAAATAAGAAAAGTTTTAAGAGAAATAACTTTAATTAAAAAAATTAAATAAAATAAATCAAGCACCATTTTTTAAGCATTAAAAAAGTTTACCTAACTAGCTTAGGGCCAAAAAATAATCATAATGTGTCTACCTATCCTATTCTCTTTAATTTTCTAACTAAAAACATGAATAAAGCAAGAGTATCATGTTATACAATTGAAGGGCTATTATTGTAACCCCTTGACGTTTTTTTTCTCGCAGGCGGTGGGTTGCCTCCCTCCTACTTCTCCCCTCTGTGGGGTTGCCGGTGGCCTGGGTTCCGGGCTCTTCCGTGTCGGCCTCTGGTCTCGCGGGTGGCGGGTTTGCTCCCCCCCCCTCCCCCACTATAGATACAGTTCAGGTGGAACTTTGTTCGGTTTGTTACACACGCACGCACGCACGCACGCACGCACGCACGCACGCACGCACGCACGCACGCACGCACGCACGCACGCACGCACGCACGCACGCACGCACGCACGCACGCACGCACGCACGCACGCACGCACGCACGCACGCACACACATAGTCACTTAGTCACATGCATATACACACACACACACACACACACACACATGATCATATACATACACACACACACACACATAGACATACACACTGGCTTGTTCACCTGCATGCTGGCTCTCTAGTTTTTGGGTTTAGGTAGCGGTAGCGATAGCTTAGCTCAGACTGCGATCAGATCTCAAGATTTAGGTCGATTGCTGTTATTGTTTTGGTTGGCTCCGTGCCGGTTTCGTGCTTTGTTTGTGGTTTTTTGTTGCAGATTTCCAGTGCTTGACGTGTGTTTCCGTGTGTTCCTGCTTCCTGGATTGGCAGTGGATGTCGTCACCCCCCCCCCCGAAAAAAAAAAGAAAAAAAAGAAAATCACTGGGTTTGTATGTGTATATTTATGTATGTGTACGCATATGTATGCGTATATATATGTATATATATTAAATATAGTAATAATGCACATATATATACTTTTGGTTTCTACCGTCATGGTATCAATCATTAATATGTGTGCAGACAAGGGAAAAAAAAAAAAAAAAAAAAGAAATTAGACTCTCTAGCGCCACCCTTCGCCACGACGGCCGTCGGGGGTACTGCAGCCAACAGCGAAGCCGGCACGGGAGAACGGGGAGAACGCGCATGCAGTGTCATGTGACGTCACATCCGCAGGACAGCGCGGGAAATTCGGGCCCCGAATTGCAGCACATTTTGCAGCACACAGCCTGTTCAAGGCGCTGGAGGGCTCATTCATTTTGGTTTGGAACGCTTCATCTGACATTATTACTAGAAAACTTAAAACGTATACGAATTTTTTTCATAAATCCTGCCTCAATCCTGCCTCATGCTCCTTTAAACAATAACCTCTTATTTAACAATACATTTGAATATGGAGTTGAAAGCACCTGATCAGACACCCGAAAGATAGGTTTCAGTGACAACACATCACATTTTGACATGTGACAAATTCGGAAAATGTGATATTGTCCTTTACGTTGCCATGGTTGCCATAGTTTTAAGTTGTCATGGTAACAGTAAACATAATCGTCAAAATCAGGCCCGGAAAAGAGGTAGAAAAGGTGATGAGAGGAATTTATTTTTAAAAGATTCAGGCCCGCACATTATTGTATTACTGACATGTGCATTCATTAAAATGATTTTCCTGACCTCGGTGTTTGCTGAAACAGGGTAGGTAATTTGCGAGCAAATTTTTACTTTTCAAATCACAGACATGCACGTCTTCCACAGACACACGTTCACATTAGATTAAAAATACAGACGTCCTCCTTGATTATTACAAAAATAATAATATAATTCTAATATTATATAATATAATTCTAATCCTGCATAAATTAGGGTCTTGCCTTTTATGCAAAATTCTTCCAGATTCCTTAAATTGTTTAATATTACACATGGGACTTTTCCTCTTCAGCACACTGTCAAGGATTCAGATTGAAAATAAGGAAAGAAAAAGCCGTAATGTTTGTGGACCTGAGGTGGAAACTTGGAGGTATACTAACAGTGTTTTTCCATCCAGCTCCTCAGGTACCCCTGCTCTGCATGTTTAAGACATCTGCTTCAGCACATGACTCATATTGATGCATCACCTCATCAGCCTCTCATCCAGGGCTGCACAGGGCTGTTAATGACCCATAATTTTAGCCACCTGTAAGAACAGAAACATCTAAAATGTGCAGGGCGCACTTACCCCGGTTACCAGACTGAGAAACACTGCATTAATGTACATGGCAAAATAAATCTTTGTGACTTTTAGCTGTTGAACTCACAACATATCTGCTTACTGCCTAACAGGTGACACCCACATTCGGTGCATACTTAATGAGAGACTATTTGTCACAGCTTCAATGCTTTGACACTTTGCGGTCCAGAGAAAAGAGCTGCTGGAATTCACGACAAACATAACAGTAATGAACCTTCCCTGTACAAAAAGGCAGGCATGTGCATGACTCAGATAAAGACACACTGGGGTTTGGTGGTGACAGACGTCTTCGTTTGTGTCTCAGCCCTCCTTTTATGTGAGCAGAAACATGCATCATAGCGCCTGTTTCCTGTGTGACAGCTTAGTTAATGAACCACAGTGACACGGATCACTTAATTATTAGTGAGTCGCATAATACCACTCAGATCTCCAATGACAACGTGCATATTGTGTTTGTGGCAGTGAACGTGAGTTGTGGACTCTGCCTACAAAATTAAGTAATCCATCCAAAGAGCAGGAATGGACAAGTTCATTATGTTGTGTTTGAAGACAGGAGGCTGACACACTAATGGAATAAAGCAATGAAAAAATAGCGTTTTCCTCAGAGCACAGGAATTTGTTAAGATGTGTTTTTGTGGATGCTTCAACCTCTACAGGACTAAAGGGAAGAAGAGATATTTATAAAGAAAAAATACCGTTTACTGTTGATGCAAGAACTCCTTAAGTTTCCTTAAAATAATGAAATTTGAGAAATTACGTCAACTCACATTTCAATGCACAGGACATTTAAATATCTTATGCTTGTTTTTTAGCATCCAGTTTCACACATATCTACACTTAAATGCTGGAACTGAGGTTTTTTCGCTTTCTTTGCTCCCTTACGTTACATGCTCAAATCCCCCACCTTTTCTCTACACTCTTGTCACATTACATGTTATAACAAGCTTTAAAAAAAGACTTACAACAACTTACACATACAGATGGTTTCAAGATTGGCAATATAGTGTTAAAAAATTCCTATAGTTAAAAGTCCTACATTAAACAAACGCAGTGCAACACGTGAAAAAAAAAATACAAAAAAACTTTTTCTATAGAAAAACCAAACCATAAAGGAAAACACAACAGGTTAGTAAGCAGTCTTAAAGGGGCTAAAAAGACACAGGTGGGAACAATCTGGACTGAGTGAACAAAGGAAGTCAGAGTCAGAGCTTAACTCTGAAATAAGCACCGTTCTTGTTGTCAGACGGTCTGTTCTGAGAACTTCAGACACATGGGAGGGGGGTGATGACTGAAGTGTAGCATGAAGAAGTACCGGCTATACATACAGGATCTGCAATCATCGTTGTTCAAACAACGGAAACTAATATTTTACTTGATTTCATTCTTATTAACTTTGGGAAATTGTATAGTGACCTTTTACTGAGATGTTGCATTCATTAACAACACATTTTCCTCTGTGACTCGCCTGTATCAAACAGATATATTTGAGCTGTTATCCATTATCTGGCTGCTCTTTACATTATTTCTGTCAGCTAGAAAAAAAGTAAAGCATCTATGCGGTAATGAGGTCTTGGCTTAACAAGTCCTGGTCAAACAAGAACCCAGACATGTAGCTCATTTTTAATGGCTGCTTGACTGTTTGTCGAAGAGCAGAAGCTACAATAAAGGTTCTCGCTGCTGGTTTTGTTTGTGGGCTCTTCCAGAATTATTTTCTCCAAAGTTTTTGCTGTGACAATTTTTATAAATTGCACAGATAAACTACAGATCCTTAACAAACTACAACATCGGTGAGCTCGAGATTACCAACGTTTATTTTAGACATGTTAACATGTTGTTACAATTCTTTTTATATGGGAATGGGTAGGAGCTGACAGGTTATTGGAAGATGAAAGGCAGGAAACCTGACGGGTCATTCAAGGGACACTGTGGCCCCCTGCACCCGACATATAGGTGCTATTTCTCTTATGGCGCTTTTCCACTAGTACCTCAGCCCGACTCAACTCGCCTCGCCTCGGTTTGGTTCTTGTGCCGAATAGATACGTTTTCTGTAACTACTCTGCCGAGGTTCTAGGCGGCTGAGTCGGCTGCATCTGACATCATCACACTACAGGCCACTGATTGGTCGGGGGGGTTGGAGTCAGACGTCTGAGTCAGGAGGCGGAAATCAGCGAAAGAGCGACTCGCTGCTTTTTGTTCATTTTTTTCGACAGGCAATGGCAGCGCAAAAGTCTTGGTGAGCCAATTCTGAGGTACAGATGTTCATAAACCTGGTGGCTGAAGAGAGAATTAAAAAGGGATCTAGACGGGCGATAAGGAACGACCAGATCTACCAGGAGCTCTGTCACTTCATAGCTGCTCGCAGCTCCCAGCTGACTTTTCAGCAGCGCAGAGACAAACTAAATTTTAAAAAAGCGTCGCCGCTTGAAGCTTATTTCATTCTCATTTTTAACTTGATATCACCCCCCCCCGCCCCCCTCGGAGCGGGAGAGGAAGCCCGGAACCGCCGTCTGCGCCCCCGGGCCTTCCTGGGTTGGGAGGCCGCCCTCGGCGCGGGCCGACCAGTGGGACGGGTCGGGAGGATGCCCTCGGCGACGGGCCGACCGCAGAGAAAGCCGCTTTCGGGACAGGGCCCATGGTGGCCTCGGGCCAGACGCCATCCGCGGCCGTGGCCGGGGTGCGTCCAGGACCACCCCCTCCTCCGTCACGCAGCCCTGCTCTGGTCTCCGCGGGTCCCGCCGTCGCTGGCGCCGCCTCCAACTCCGCAGCCGCCTCCGCCTCAGGAGCGGTCGCCTGGCGGCCTGCAACCACTGCCTCCCGGCCGGTCGGCTGCAGCGCTGCCAGCGCTACCAGCGCTGCCAGCGCTGTCTCGGCGAACCTCAGGCGTGGTGCCGGGGTGGGCGGCTCCATGGGTCCCGCCGCCTCGGGAGCCGCAGCTTCTGCCTCCCGGCCTCTCGGCTGCGGCGCCGCCAGCTCCTCCCGCGCTCCTGTGGCGAACCTCAAGCGTGGCGCAGGGGTGGGTCGCTCCGCGGCCACCAGCACTTCTAGCGCCGCGAGCTGCCGCTCCCCCTGGCTCTGAAGCACGGCTGCCAGGTCTGCCATCGCATGGGCGAGTGCCTCCAGGACCCGCTCCGTGCCTCCCTTCTCCACCCCACCCCACATTGGGCGCCAGTGTAGCAGGGCGAGTGATACGGGGGCCCGACCAACAGGACACGGAGTTTTGTGCAGAACCCTTTTATTAAAGCATACACCGCCACACACGTGCACAAGCACCTTCTCCCACAGCATCAGCCCCCGACGTGTTTCAGCTCCTTCCTTATCAAGGCTGGCAGGGTGGAGAGGTTGATGGGCCACAACTGTGACCCATCACCTGAGTGGCTGCAGCTACTCCACCCTGCCACAATTTTACAATCAATATGTAACCATTTCCTCAGTAAAAACAGGGGATCCAATTCTGTTCAAAGACGCGACAGAAATGTCTTGTCTTTGTCTTGTCAAAAAGATCTGGTTTTATTTGATGCAGTCTGATACTGTCAACATTTAATTAAGCCCGATATTCACTCCCCATTTGTATATAGACAGGCTATCCAACAGATATATTTGAGTTAAATGGGAAACGTGCCAGATGGAGAATATATTGGTCCCAAATAGCAGCTGTTGTCTTTGGTATTAACTCACAACGTTGACTGACAACATACTAGATGGCATCAATTGAGCCAAATTTGATAGACACAACACATGCCAGTGCCTTACAGAACTCCCAGATAACAGATCACTGGTCAGTGCAAATTACATAACTCGCTGTTTTATAATCAAGTGCTTTGAAGCGATTTTCCATCCCACTTTATGTGATTGATTGCCAATAGACGGTCTCGCACATCACGACAGTATCTCTGCCACCTGACATGGCCTCTAAAATTACAATTTAAAACCAAAATTAGAAAAGAAATGGCCCAAGGGAGCAAATTGTGTAAACTCTCTAAGTGTTTTTGTGCAGAACACAAATGAGCAAAAGAAAAGAAAATGGGTAAAGGAATGAATGGGTAAAGGATGTGTGCTAAATCTCATGTTGATTGTGGTGCACAGAACGTGCTTGGATTCAGATGTGTTGTATGTCCAATATTTTTATTTTTTTTTTGCGCTGGCAAATTCCCACGCAAAGATTTAAAATCAAATCCACATATGTCTTTATAGATGAGGGCCCTGGTTCTGGAAACATATACCAACCAGAACCAGGACAAAATGCAGAATCAGTGTGCAAAAGAAAAGAGACATTGCAGAACCTCTTAAACTACTGTGCTTTTACATTCCTGCACATGCTGCTTCTAATTTTTATTGATGTGGAAAGACCTTTGTCTTAAAATACAAGAGTGATATATTTATTACTCACAACAGAGATTACATTAACTTCAAGCTTTTTGGATCCATAAAATGCAAAGAATTGAAGCTGATTTCTTGATGCTTGATGATAACCAGGCTCCATATGCGATGCCAGCATTGCACACAATAACCCCAAACTTCTGTCCTGCTCTACACTCAGCAGATGGTTAAGGTTTTTCTTTGGAGATTCATTTTTCTTCAGAGAAACCACTGTCTATCTTCACACTGCACAACCCTTTCTGAGTACAGGAGATGTTCAGCTGGTGTGATTTCAACAAGCTTTGGGATGAAGATAACGTGATGGAGGCCCATGAGGTCAGTCCAAACTGTCACAGTCCAGCTGGACAGTATTTCTGCTTTAGACTGCCATCAGTCGGTGATGCTCCTCATCTTAGCTTTTCTCGCCCCAATTTTCCTCATAATTTTTTACTTTTCCGTCAAAAAAGAAAAGAAAACCCGGCTTGGTCACCTAACCTTAATGCTTTCTCCATAATATTCATCTCAAAGTCATGGTCTTGATGAAAATAACACTATGTTTTCAGAGTTCTGTTTTAACTTGTATCATCTTTATGAAACTTTTGTCCATGTATGTCCTCTTCCTCTTGGATTTCTTGCCAAAGTTGCATATCAGTAACAGAACAATAAAAGGTTTAAGAAATTCCTCACTTGTGAGGTGTATTTAATGGACAGAATTGATGCTGGTTCTCTGCCACTAATTTCAATTTACAAGACATTTTTCTGTTTTTCTTTTTTTCTCTCAGAAGCTCTGCAGACCTTTCCAGCTCCTTTGATATTGCACAAAGCTGTGACTCAAGTCAAATAATTACCAAGGACACAATGGCTGTTTCGAAATACAGTGTAACATCTAATAAGCATTATCAGCTGCTTTGTAATCATGAATTTTTCCAGCACTTACAGAGCATACTTGCTTTTCTAAGACACACTGATCAAATCACTAAAGCCTGTTTTAATCTGTCCAGGCCAGCTGACCAGCTGAGTCTTGTCTGGGCCCAGGACGAGATCATTTTAGATGGGTCACCCCACGCCAAGATATCTCCTTTTCCCTTGCTCATCCTCTGCTCTTCCTCTCCTCTACTCTCCTCTTCTCACATCTGACAAGTGACAGGCATTGACAATAAAGGTTAACATTAACAAACAACATACAAGCTGTCAGTGCCAAATACAGTCTTCATATAGCAGAAGATAAATGAATATTTACCATTGTATATTAGCTTACTGCTAGTGTGACCTGTTTAGATCTAAGGGGGGGTTCCTCCCGCACTCTTTTGGTCCTCTGTGGGGCTGCTGGTGGCCTGGGTTTGGGTTTCTTCCTTGTCGGCTTCTGGTCTCTCGGGTGGCGGGGTTGCGCCCTCCCTCCTCCACTATAGTTACAGTTCAGGTGGAGCATCTTTGCACACACACAGTTACACAGACATAAACACCTGCTCACTCACCTACATACTCACTCCACAGTTTTGGGGCACAGATAATTGCAGTAGTCTAGCTTTGATTCACCCTCAGGGACCTGAAATTGTGCAGTTTTAGGTTTTACCAAACTTGTTATTAACCATTAATATATTTGCAGACAAAAAAAAAACTTCAATAAATCATAATAAAAACATCTGACTAGTGCAATTCAGTATTTGTCGGTCTGGAGGAGCGGGGGGTTACACTGGGACACTCTGAGCCGAGGAGGACCCGTGGGAAGCGGACACGGGGGCTGGAGGCAGCTGGAAGCAGAAAGACGTGATGAGTGCGCGCATGGGACGGAGGGGGGCGTGGGCGGGACTTAAAATGAAGGCATCTGATTGGTTCTTTCCCCCCTGCCAATCCTCTGGTGCTCTGACCAATCCGTACCACTCGGTGCGCAAATAACAGATTGGTCAGAGTTTTTACAGGATTAAAGCTATCAGAGAGGTTGGATGCTTTTCTTTCCTTTTTCTGAACACATTATTCACTGGCTACTCTCAGGATGGAAGGACCATTTCACCCAGTATAACAATAAATGTTTTTGAATACGATTACAAAAAGGGCCAAAGCCGACTCCACCTGCTGCGCAGACTGAGGTCCTTTGGAGTGAGGGACGGCCTCCTGAGGACCTTTTATGACTCTGTGGTGGCGTCGGCCATCTTTTATGGGGTGGTCTGCTGGAGCAGCAGCATCACTGCAGCAGAGAGGAAGAGACTGGACAAGGTGGTGAGGAAAGCCGGCTCTGTCCTGGGCTGCAGTCTGGACCGGGTGGAGGTGGTGGGGGAGAGGAGGATGGTGGCTTAACTGTCCTCCATCATGGACAATGTCTCGCACCCCCTTCATGAGACTGTCAGAGCCCTGGAGAGCTCCATCAGTGACCGGCTTCGTCACCCACGATGCACCACCGAGAGGCATCGCAGGTCCTTCCTCCCCGCTGCCATCAGACTTTATAATCACGCCTGCTCTCAGTAGCCAACAGACAATAATATGTGCAATAACTTAAGATGTGCAATATCTGCCAATCTACCTCACACTCCACCTGCTTTTCTGCACTGTTCATCTGTATATACTGTTAATACCCTGTTTATACATATTTTTTTTTTATACATATTTTATACGTATCTTTTGTATGTTTTATATATTTTTTATTTCTGACTTTTCAGTCCTTTTACCCCTCCCTTATATGTGTGTGCTGCAACAAATAAGTTTCCCCACTGAGGGAGAAAATAAAGGATATTCTATTCTATTCTATTCTATTCTTACAGACTATGGGCCAAATCCACAAAAGGATTGCGCGGCTTTTGCGGCCGCTAAACCGGTGCAAATGAGACAAAAAGAGAGCGTCTAATTCACAAAGCACCCGCAAAGGGCGAATTGCACCACAAACTGCGCTGCCAAGCAAATAGTGTCATGGTGCGCCTGTGCCATTTGCATGCATGTAAATTAGGTAATATTCATACATTCGGCGCAAAATACCGTCTTTTCGAAGCGTGTATTAACTGCGCGCAAACTCACTCCTCACTCCCACTGCGGCTCTGTTTCTCTCTCTCTCTTCAATATCATTCAAGCCTGTGTGATACTGAATGATATTAAGGGTGAAATCTACAGTCAGACATGACTGTACACAGTCAGATCAAGTGGGGTTGTGGACTTATCTCGGATTTAAAAATAAAAATAACAGGACGGAGCTCAGGATTCATCCATACAGTAAGGGGCTGCTTTATTACAAACAATTCCACCATATAAACATAATCTAGAATGTGTGTGTTTAACAGCTGACCTGTAGGTGTGTGTAGCAAAACACAGAACATGAATTACCGTCAGATCCTGATCTGGGGCCTCATCTATAAAGCTTGCTTGCGCACAAAAAGGGCCTGAAAGATGCGGCGACGCGCACTGTACGGTGCGCGGGCCGCGTAACCTACGCCGTATGCTCTGCGTCGATTTCACTCGCTTTATTTTTTATTTCTGCAGTTTTCATTATGGACCAATCAATCTATGTGCTGAAATATGGAGAACACTGGAAACAGCTCCGCTCACTTACTCAGACAAGGGCAAATTGCACTCAGCTGCAGAAGTTTATGGGCGTGTTTGCGCCAGCATATCATTAGAGCAAAATCTTTTGTGAATAAGACCTTAAAGCGGGGCAAATTGCGGGCGCAAATGCGGCGCAATCCACAGCGCTATTTGCGGGCGCAATTTATTCTTTGTGGATTTGGCCCTATACCTTTAATTAGCACCACAGTGTCTGAACGTATGAGACACATTGGTTTTTTGCTCCCAGTGGGAAGACTGAACAAGAATGAATCTGTCCACTCTGGGTTGAAAGCTCGATTTTCACTGTCCACTTTTCTCTTCTTAGAAAGCATTGTCTCTGTCACTCGTCTCTCTGTCTTTCATCTTGTCTCCGGCTCACTCGTCTCTCCGTGTCATATCCCTCGGTCACTAATAACTCCCCTTTAATAACTCCCCTTTCCACCTGTTACACGCCTCTCATCTCTGTACAGTATATAGAGTCACGCTGTTTACACAGATTTTCTCCAACCCCGCCTTCTGCTCCAGATGCTGAATTGTTATTTAAAAGAAACTAGGATGAGTTGAGTCGAGCTGAGATGGGTAGAGGCCAATAAACCGTGAGCTAGAGTATTTCTGCTGTTTTCAATCCAATTCACGTTTTCTTTCCAATGGCTGTTTACAATTCCTCAGCTCTATTGAAAGTAATGAGACACATTAGACACGTATGTATTAGAGTACTTCAGTTACAGTTTTTCTCTATTGCTTACAGTTTTTCACAATTGCTAACACACGTTTTTCACAACCTAACGGCATTCTCAAAACTGCACACACAAAACTGAAAACATCACACACAAAATGCTAAACCCTGTCACTTCTTCTCCAGGAAGACTCTTTTCCATCAAATCTCTTAACTGTTCCCAAAATGGAGCTCATGCTTTCATTTGGTACACACAGCCATATTTTCAAATGATACACACATACCATTCATTTGGTACACACAACTAAGCATTTACTGCACACACACCAAGCATTCACAGCACAATGAAGTGCAAAACTGAAAACACAATCATAGAAATGGAACACACATGGATGTCAATGACTATTGAGAATAATCAATTTATCTTTTTGGAAGATTACTGTGTAGGCCTACTTTTGTCATAGTCAAACATAAAACAGCACAAACATATGCAGCCAAAAAATGTTTTATTTATTTTTCTTTTATACATTTTTGGACGTAAATGTACTGTGAACTGGCCTGCTCAAACTCCCCCTCCTCCTCCTCCTCCTCCTCCTCCACCTCCTCCTCCACCTTGTTCTTCTCCTCTTCCTCTTCCTCTCCCTCCTCCTCCTCCTGCTCCTCCTCCTCCACCTTGTTCTTCTCCTTGTCCTCCTCCACCTTGTCCTCCTCTTCCTCTCCCTCCTCCTCCACCTTGTTCTTCTCCACCATGTCCTCCTCTTCCTCTCCCTCCTCCTCCACCTTGATCTTCTCCTTGTCCTCCGCCTCCTTCTCTCTGTCTACCTACTCCTCTATGTCGTCCTCCTCTCACTCTCAACCCTCTTCTTCTCTGGTTCTCCATTGTTCACCAAACAAAACATTGCTCTCAAGGCCCTTTGATAGTGCAGTCCTGATTGCAAATGGCTCACCAGACGTGGATGTGTTGAGATTTGACTATGTGTGTGTTGTAGATTGATGCTTTGTGATTTTATGTGAGAAGTGTGTGCAACGACTGAACACTGAGTGTAGTGTTTTGACAACAAGGTGTGTTGTAGGTTGATGCTTTGAGATTTGATGTGATAAGTGTGTCCAACAACTAAACACTGTGTGTAGTGTTTTGACAACAAGGTTGTGTGAAATTGACAACAGAGTGTAAAGAAGGAAAGTCAGAGTCTAATGCAGATAAGGGAGTGTGATGTAGTGTAAATTGTGTTGATTGATTAGGTACTTAAAGTGATGGTTGTGCAAATTGTGCCAAGTTTTCGTTTTTTGTGTGTTAACAATTGTGAAAAACTGTAAACACATTTCACGATACTGCCCTCACTTTTCACAAAACTCTAAAAACAAAACACTTTTCTAAAGCTACGTACACTAAACCTCACAGTTTCTTTTCAAAACCAACCCATCACACCAAAACAGTTGCTCATATGCTCAAAAACCAACCCATCACACCAAAACAGATGCTCATATGCTCAAAAACCAACCCATCACACCAAAACAGTTGCTCATATGCTCAAAAGCCAACCCATCACACCAAAACAGATGCTCATATGCTCAAAAATCAACCCATCACACCAAAACAGTTGCTCATATGCTCAAAAGCCAACCCATCACACCAAAACAGATGCTCATATGCTCAAAAATCAACCCATCACACCAAAACAGTTGCTCATATGCTCAAAAGCAAACTCTGACACCAAAATACCACTCAAGGCCTGCAAAAATGTAAACACTACTGAGCATCATTAACCACATTACCAAAAAAATTCAAAACACAATTTTCACAGTGTGAGACTGTTCTTTTTACAGTTTCACAACTGCCAGGATGCATTTGAGCAACCCTTATTTATTCTCAAATATGTTTTGGGCATTTACTATAGATTTGTGCATTTCATGGGAATAGTTACATAATGCAGAAAATGCAGTAATATCACAACTCAATGCAAAAATGAGTACTGTAAACTCCATAGAGGATCCATTACACACAATAGATACAGTACAGTAACAATTGAGAACACAATGTTCAGGGTGCGATTTCTTTTACTGTATTACAGTACGTTTGAAAATTGACACAGTATGTTGTATGTTGACACCGAAATCATGGGGCAGCATCACGTCGGGCTGGGTCGGGCCACAGGACCTCATCAACGTCACAGGCGATATTGTCCATAGCCAAACAACGTGGGAAGAATGCCTTGGCATGCCGCACCCAGCCTTGGAACGCCTCCACAGCCACATCACAGGCCAGGTCCATAGCCCTGGTCCATAGCCTCCTCGGCCTGCTCCTCTCCCTCCTCGACCTGCTCCTCTCCCTCCTCGACCTGCTCCTCTCCCTCCTCGACCTGCTCCTCTCCCTCCTCGACCCGCTCCTCTGCCTCCTCTGACACGAACTCCTCTCCCTACTCTGACACGAACTCCTCTTCTTCTGTCTTGATCATCCATTTTTGTTTTTGAGCCTTCAGCAAACTGCACTGACTTATATAGGGTGTGGTCACATCATTTGCAATAGGTGTTTTCAATTATGAGTCATTGTGTTTACTGATTGACACCAGGTATGTTCATTGTGTTCAAGTTTTGCTGATTGTGGGTAGCATTTTGCATCACATGAGCTTCACAATGGATATTGGAGCAGAGTTATATGCAAAATGTGTTTTAGCACGGCAAAATGTGTTTAGAGTTTTGAGAAAAAGGGGATGGGTTTTGTGAACAGTGTCTACAGGTGAATTGTGTTTGTGGTTGTGGCAAAAGGGGGGTAGTTTTACTAAATGTGTTTAGGCAACTGGTCATTTGGTTTAGAGTACTGGGTTTTGTGTTTTGGCAATAGAGAAAAACTGTAAGTACTGCAGGCCTTCCTCCAGACAAAAGGCCTACTCGAGACAATGCATTCCTTTCTAATGGCTTTGACAACAGTCCTTGGCTCTACTGTATTTACTGAGTTCAAATAATCTAAATAGATACTGTAGATCAGTGGTTCTCAAATGGGGATACGTGTACCCCTCAGGGTACCTGAAGGCACTCCAGGGGGTGAGATTTTAAAATATACATATATTTAAAAAGTAGCATCCATGCAAAAATCCTTTAAAAATAAATATTTCATAAATAATTGAGGAAAATATAAGTCTAAATACATAAAATATTTTTATGTTTAATGAATCAGTTACTGTTTTAGTTTTTTTTTTTTTACAACCAAAAGTGCTTTGCGCTGGTTAGGGGGTTCTTGACTGAAAAAATATTTCACAGGGGGTACATCACTGAAAAAAGGTTGAGGACCACTGCTGTTGATAGATAATTCGTCATGTTGTGCAGTTTTAAATTCTGCACAGTTTTCACAGACAAGAGATCATTTTAATCAGCTCCATAATTTAGATTTATTTCTACCTAATTTTACCAAAGCTTTTTCAAATTTTGCTTAGCGCCCTGTAGAGGCTTGGGCCGGCCCTGAGTATTTGTGCTGTTTTCAATCCAATTCACGCTTTCTTTCCAATGGCTGTTTACAACTCCTCAGCTCTATTGAAAATAATGAGACACATTAGACACGTATGTAGATACTCCATTTAAGTACTGCAGGCCTTCCTCCAGACAAAAGGCCTACTTGAGACAATGCATTCCTTTCTAATGGCTTTGGCAACAGTCCTTGGCTCTACTGTATTTACTGAGTTCATATAATCTAAATAGATACTGTAGATAAATCGTCATGTCGTGCAATTTCAAATTCTACACAGAGTTTTCACAGACAAGAGATCATTTTAATCCGCTACAAATTCAGAGATAATTTTTAGTCAACGGAAATTGTTGAGATCCGTTTTTACAACTTTACAAAACAATTGTACTACTGTGATTAACTGAAGTGTCACCCCAGGAATATGACACATGGATAATTTGGCTGGAATGTACAGAATTTATTATTTATTATATAGCCTATTGATTATTATATTTAGTTTTTATTTGATTTCGTTTTATTTTATTCATTTTAATCAAATTTAATTTAGTTTCATTTAATACATTTTTTTGAAGAACGAGTGCTCCCTGACCTGTTGAATGAATGACAATATCAATTTCAATATTGTTTACATGTGTCATACATTAAACAAAACAATAATTAGCCTATTACTGAATTATGCCAAAACTTGCCTGACTGAATGACGAGGACATGATGAGACCCAATTATTGATTATTGAAAAAAAAAAGGTATTTATTTATTGGCGCTATTAGGTAGGTAGAATAGATCTGTAGTGAGCTGTTACATGGATCAGTAGCGGAACATATCAGAGCCGGGCCGGGTATTTACTGAGTTCAAATAATCTAAATAGATACTGTAGATAGATAAATCGTCATGTCGTGCAGTTTTAAATTCTGCAGAGTTTTCACATACAAGAGATCATTTTAATCAGCTACAAATTCAGAGATGATTTTTACTCAACGGAAAATGTTGAGATCCGTTTTTACAACTTCGCAAAATAACTACTGTAATTAACTGAAGTGTCACCCCAGGAATTTCATACCGTCATTTTGAGTTTGAGTTTGCCTGTGTTTTTGTGATTTTGTTAACTGGTAAAATAAAAATTGTCAGACTCACTATTGATCAAAAGGAATACGTATTTATTTACAGATGTTATTTACAGAGTCACTGGCAGGATTGGGGTGGTTGAGATCCATTTTTACAACTTTACAAAACAATTGTACTACTGTAATTAACTGAAGTGTCACCCCAGGAATGTGTTTTTTGTGATTTTGTTAACTGGCAAAATAAAAATTGTCAGACTCAATTATTGACCAAAAAGAATAGGTATTTATTTACAGATGTTGGCGCGGTGTGCGCAGGCATTAATTGATTTTATCAATGCAGACTTTGAAGTCCTTCATCTCCATCCCAGGAAATGTTTTCTTTAGAGAGTCAAACACAAAGTCCTTAACGTTTTGCGGTAGTGTTTGTTTGCCCCTTGAACCATCCCAGTTTGTGGTTTTGCTCCAGGCTTGGTAGTTCTGCTCTGAGATTACCTTCCTGAAGAGCAGACATCCATAACGGCCCACTTGGCCGAAGCTTTGCTGGTGGATCTTAGAAAGATCTTCTGGTCCAACAGCACGCAAGCTTACATTAGGGTGCTGACGAGACATTTGGAGGCTGTCGTCGGGGAAGGACAGGGCCAGTGGAGACATCTGGGCTGCTGAAGAACACGATGCAGCAGGAGTTGAGGTGCACGTGGCGGTGGTTCTCACAGGAGAATCGTAGACATGCATTATCTGTTCCCGTAAAGACTCCATAGCCTCCCCCAGGTGTCTGAACCCAGCTCTCAACTCTTCCATAATAGCTTCGTGTAGTCCCCTTCTCTGGCTCTCAAAGTGGACGTCCTCTCTGAGTTTTTGGTTCTCCTGTCTGATGTTTACATTTTCTGCTCTTGTGGCTTCCAGGTCACCTTTCAAACTTGGGCCTCTTTCTGCTGAAGTTCTGCGTCTTTCTGAGCTAGAACACTTTCCAAATGCTCGAGAATGGCCATGTGCCGATGGTTTGATGCAACAGCTGCCTGTCATTTTAAATGGAGATAAGTCATGAGTTATGGGTTACATAAGCAAAGATGCCTACCATATGTAGACAGTAGCTATTGTACACTTGTATTGTGGGTTACACTATAACACTTACCGCTTTTTTTGTGACAAGACGCTTTTCCCGGGTCATCGGCACCAATCTGGGTTCTATTTCATCCCTACTGACCGCCAGGCGGTGCTGTAAGCACTGGATATCTTCCCTCGCGCATGCGCATGTCGAGTACAATACCAACAATGTCACGTCACCCGTGACCCCTGCATGACCCCCGGAAGGGTATATCTTCCGGCGTCAGCATGGGATCGACTCCTTATTCTTCTCGCATCGCGCGTCTGAAGTACAGGACGGAAATAGGAGCTTTATGAAGCTTCTTCCTTTCCTCCCTAAGAAACCGCCGGCCTCTGTGCAGCTTCGTGCCATTCAGGTAGGAGTAACGATTTTTTTCGTCCTCCGAGGAGCTGTGGCCGGCGCGGTATTGATGGTGTCGGGTTGCGGCGGCGTCTCCCCGCCCCGCCCCCCAGCCCAGCTGACAGAAGGTAAGCTGTCAGCTGGGCCTGACACCTGATCAAAATCTGCGCAGGGAGACAGCGTTTCGCTTCCTCTCCCCACTTTATTAATGTGACAACATTATTTTTTCCTTGCAGATTATTTTTTTCTTTTGAAAAAAAAAAAAAAAAAAAGGAAAAAAAAAAAGAAGACAGAAAAGGATTATTTTTTTTTCTTTTGAAAAAAACAATACAAACACCTTTTTTGGTCTTTCTTACAGCCGTGGTGAAGGCCACGCCCCTCTCCCACCGGCACATTTGTGGTGACGGCAGCGTTTCGCTCCCTCTCCCACTGGCTCGTTCAGGGTGACGGCAGCATTCGCTCCCTCTCCCGCTTATTGATGTGACATTATTATTTTTCCTTGCAGTTATTTTTTTCTTTAAAAAAAAACAAGAAAAAAAAGGAAAGAAACGAGAGAGGATTGTTCTCTTCTTTTTGAGTAAAGACGCCTATTTTTGCCTTTTCTCATAGCCGTGGTGACGGCAGCGTGGCCCTCCCCTCTCCCGCCTGCATATTGGCGGTGACGGCAGCGTGGCCCTCCCCTCTCCCGCCTGCATATTGGCGGTGACGGCAGCGTGCTCGCTGTGGTGACGGCAGCGTTTCCGCTCCCCTCTCCCACTGACACACCTGTGTTGACGGTAGCGTGGCCCTCCCCTCTCCCGCCTGCATATTGGCGGTGACGGCAGCGTGCTCGCTGTGGTGACGGCAGCGTTTCCGCTCCCCTCTCCCACTGACACCTACGTGGTGATGGCGGCTCGTCCGCTCCCTCTCCCACCGGCACATCCGTGGTGACGGCAGCGTGACCGCTCCCCTCTCCCACCGACACATTCGTGTGGACGGCAGCGTGACCGCTCCCACCGACACATTCGTGTGGACGGCAGCGTGTCCGCTCGTCTCTCCTACCAGCACATCCGTGGTGACGGCAGCGTGTCCGCTCCCTCTCCCACTGACACATCCGTGCTGACGGTAGCGTGGCCGCTCCCCTCTCCCACCGGCATATTGGTGGTGACGGCAGCGTGCTCGCCGTGGTGACGGCAGCGTTTCCGCTCCCCTCTCCCACTGACACATCCGTATTGGCGGTAGCGTGGCCCTCCCCTCTCCCGCCGGCACATTGGCGGTGATGGCAGCGTGCTCGCTGTGGTGACGGCAGCGTTTCTGCTCCCCTCTCCCACTGACACATCCATGCTGACGGTAGCGTGGCCGCTCCCCTCTCCCGCCAGCATATTGGTGGTGACGGCAGCGTGCTCGCTGTGGTGACGGCAGCGTTTCCGCTCCCCTCTCCCACCGACACCTACGTGGTGACTGCAGCGCGTCCGCTCCCCTCTCCCACCGGCACATCCGTGGTGACGGCAGCGTGACCGCTCCCACCGACACATTCGTGTGAACGGCAGCGTGTCCGTTCCTCTCTCCTGCCAGCACATCCGTGGCGACGGCAGCGTGTCCGCTCCCTCTCCCACCGGTCGCTGTGATGGAGCGTTCATGCCCAGGGTGCATGGCCGCCCTGGACCCTGCGGATGACCAGGACCTCTGCGTGTCGTGCCTCGGCCCTGAGCAGCGGGGCCGTCGGCCAGCCTCCCCTCATCTCAGCCGGGGTCTTCTCTGAAGCGATCGGCAAAGAGAGTGGTGGGGGCCCCCAAACGACGGCGGATGACGAGCCAGCTCTCCTCGAAAGTAGATCGCTTGGCTGCCGACATGGAGCAGATGAAGGCGCCCCTCCTCAATCTGCAACCTGGTACTGGCCAGGTGGAACCTGCCATGCCAGAGTTTGCTCTGGGGTCGCCACCGCCGCTGCCGGAGGACGCCATCTCCAGTGCAGCCTCGGCGAGCCACTTCAACGTGTCATCAGGGGACCCGGCCTCACAGCGCTCGGGGTTCTCCTCGCACTCATCTGCCCAGAGCTCTCGGGAGGGGACGGTTTGTTCCTCCGTGCAGAGCATTATCCGCACTGCCCTGGCACACTTGCAGCCGAATGCACCGCGTGCGGAGTTGGCCTCTAGCGCCTTCCACAGGCGCAATCCTTCTCCGGTGGAATTCACATTCCGTCTTCATCGGATTTTTTTGAGGGAGCTGCACTCATGCTGGAGAGATGTCACAGCCGGCTGATGACCGTGCTCTGACGGCGATGGAGGACGCTGCTGTGGCTGGTCTCCACCACATGCCCCCCCCCCCATCGAGCCCTCCATTGCAGCACTGATAGTGGCTCCTGATGGGGCTCTGAAGCCAGATCCCAAGTGCCCCTCTACCCAGAGTAGGGTTACTGATGGGCATATTTGTAAGGCTTATGAAACAGCGGCACGTATCGGCCGGCTGGGGAACACCCTTTCTCATCTGCTACTGGCTCTCTCCACCTCCCTGCAGGATGCACAGGTGGATGATTCCACACAGGACATGTGTGACATATCCCTACAGGCTTTTGCCTCCCAAACGAGGGAACTGGGGCGGCTGATGTCCACCCTGGTGCACACGCGCCGTCATGTCTGACTGGCGCAGTCACCCCTGACGGAGACTGCTCGTAGGGTTCTTCGTCAGGCACCGGCAGAACCGGGGGAGCTGTTTGGGGCAACTGCCCTGGAAGCTCTGAACCGCACCGCCCTGGCCGATGAGACCAGGCAGCGGCTGGTGTACCTTCACAGGGGTGCGGCCGCTTCCTGTACACCGGGAGGCCCTTCACCGGCCCCCGGGCCTCGCCCCCGGCCGCCTGCCCACGGCGGCCGGCGCGGCTTTCAGCGGTCTGTGAGTCAGCCTGCTGGTGACTTTCGCCCCCCTGTGCGCGGACCGTCCCACCAGCGTCGGGGCGTTGATCCCGACTGTCGCCCCCCCCGGGATGTCCAGAGCCCGGGGGAGACGGCGCTAAGGCCACGGAGCCGGTCGTCAGCTACTTTCCCGGCAGCAGCTCGGTTACTGGGCTGCCTGCTCATTGGGGCCCGGGTGGTTTCCACCCTAGCCCAGGGGTGCGTATTGCAGTTCCGACACCGGCCTCCTACCTCCGGCCGGGTTGAGATGACCATCGTCAGAGACCCGGCAAACATTCCGGCTCGGGCTCAGGTGTTGCCCGCCCTACTGGCCAAGAGCGCCATCATGCCGGTGGACCCCCCGCCGCGGCCTGGGGGTTCTACTTGAGCTACTTTTTCGTCAGCAAGAGAGACGACGGACGTCGTCCCATCTTGGACCTGAGGGACCTCGACGAATACATGAAGGTCCTGCCCTTCCGGAGGCTTGACCACAGCAGATGCCCTGCGTTGGTCAGGAGGAAGTGGTTTGCAACTGTGGACCTACAGGGCGCTTGTTTTACGTGCCGGTCGCGGCACGTCACCGGTAGTTCCGGGGGTTCGCCTACCGGGGCCACCGTTGTCGGTTCAGGGTGCTCCTGTGCGGGCTCTCCCTGTCACCGAGGATTTTTTTCACCAGGTGCGTGATGGCAACCCTTGCCCCTCTTATACCTTTGGGCCTGCTGTCGCTTCACCCCCTGCAATGTGGCTGGACAGCCTCGCCTGGATGCCAAGAGGCACGGGCGCAGGCTGGTCAGGGTTTCGCGGGTGTGTGTCTATACCCTTGCACCCTGGAAAGGCGGGACATTCCGGCTGAGGGGTGTGCCCTAAAGGCGCTGTCCCCTCCCTGCCGGGAGGCTGTCATCAGTAGTCCTCCCGGGTCCGCACGCGCCACATCAACGTGCTGGAGCTCTGGGCTCTGCACTTCACACTAACATTTTTTGCAACTCCTGTGGGGGAGGCACGTGCCGGGTCGGTCGGACAGTGTGTCCACTGTTCCTTGATCGGCCACCAGAGGGGGGCCCCGACTCTGCACAGCTGCTGCAGGTGTCCCGGGGCCTCCTAGCGTGGACAGCTCCTCGCCTACCCGGCCTTCGGGCGATGTTCCTGCCTGGAGACAGGAACCGGGTGACGGACTTCCTCTCCCGGCGCAAGCCGCCTTTGCAGAGGGTCCTCCAGAGGGCTCACGGGCTCCTCTTGGTGGCCCCCTTCCGACCGGGGAAACATAGTTTCCACTGCTGCGGAGGCTCTGCTGCGACACAACATGACGCCCCCCAGAGGGACCGTCTTTTCCAGCCGGGGATTCAGGTTTTGCACCCCGACCCCGTCGTTTTTGGCTCTGAGTCTGGCCGCTGCGGCGCCCGACCCATTGTTGTCAAGCTGTCCTGAACACGTCAGGGCTGGCATCTCGAATGCCCATGTGCCTCCCACCCGCCTCTGGTATGAGTGCGAGTGGGGGAGATTCTCTGCCTGGTGTGCAGACGGGGCAGAGGACCCTGTTCTTTGCCCCGTGGCCACGGTCCTGGGGTTCCTTTCGGTCCCTCCTGGATGGTGGCCGTGCTCAGTCCACTTTAAGGGTGTATGTGGCGGTCATTTCTGAGGCTGCGCCTCTAACTACGGTTCTATGAGTCCCGGATGACCGCCAGGCCTGCCGGTCACTCCGAATCCTCGTGCTCTCGCGAGAAGATTCTAGGAGTCGATCCCATGCTGACGCCGGAAGATATACCCTTCCGGGGGTCATGCAGGGGTCACGGGTGACGTGACATTGTTGGTATTGTACTCGACATGCGCATGCGCGAGGGAAGATATCCAGTGCTTACAGCACCGCCTGACGGTCATCCGGGACTCATAGAACCGTAGTTACAGGCGTAACTTTCGCTTTCCAAAGTTCCAGCCTAGATGACGAATTGCCTTTCTCACTGTATGCAAACTCAGGGTGATGTTGTGCCTGCTTTGGAGAAGTGCTCTTATTTTTCTTGCCGGCAACTTGTCGTCTGTTTTCTGGATGGAATCTATCATTTCCATCACCTGACTCGTGAGTTTATATGGATTTCGGTTGTTCTTTTCCACAAAAGCACGGCAGGTGTGACGCCGGATGGTGGCAAAAGAAGCTTTAACTCCAATCGTCGCCAGATGTTCGGCTATAGCTCGAGTCTGCCAACCCCTCTTCCGCAGAATCTTGATGAGCGCGCTGGTTTGCGAGTTGATCACAGCCATCTCTGACGTCAGCGTATCACACGAATCGAATGGTGTACAGTATCAGACTGAGTCCAACACGAGTATTTATCTTGCAGAGTGGGCGTGGATTACTTGTTGCGCCGCCCCCCTTGACATACTTATATCCATGTCGGGGGCTTGGTTCAGGGGCGGGGCTTCAGGGGGGGCGGTACTCCCCTGGCCCAATTGGGCCCTGCCCTGAGGCAGCAGGCCCCGCCCGTGAGATTTTTTTTGATTTTTTTTTGTGGCACCACTTGGTTCATATTAGGTATAAAGCATTGTGTAATATGTTGTGCTGAGATTTTCACACTCACAGTTAACATTAAAACAAAAATTGCAAGTGGAAAATGGAGCTGATTAAAATTATCTCTTGTCTGTGAAAACTGTGTAGAATTTAAAACTGCACGACATGACGATTTATCTATCTACAGTATCTATTTAGATTATTTGACCTCAGTAGATACAGTAGAGCCAAGGACTGTTGTCAAAGCCGTTAGAAAGGAATGCATTGTCTCAAGAAGGCCTTTTGTTGGAGGAAGGCCTGCGGTACTTAACTGAAGTATCTAATACATACGTGTCTAATGTGTCTCATTATTTTCAATAGAGCTGAGGAGTTGTAAACAGCCATTGGAAAGAAAGCGTGAATTGGATTGAAAACAGCACAAATACTCAGGGCCGGTCCAAGCCTCCATGGGGCGCTAAGCAAAATGTGATTTTGGGGCCCTCTATTAGTGCCAATAATACTGATTATTGATCATTGATAAACTTATTTCATGTTCTTCCCCGTCATTACAAATACACTTGTAAAACTAGATGTCAGAACTTTTTGTTGTAAGTAGATTGTAATCCACAGTGATTAAGACCATGGAAGCAGACAATAGATTAACAAACTTGAAGAAAGATCTTTCAATTAATATTTTGCAAAGTCAGCAACGGCCCCTACTGGCCACACAGAGAAGCAACAGATAAAAGGTCAAAGAGCTGCACAGTTGCAGCAGTGTTGTTTCCATCATCCTATTGTCAGCCTGGCATTTTTTTACCCATCTATGTTTTTTAATCTGAAAAGGGAGCAAATTCAGCTACAAGAGCGGCCTGGGGTTGATTTACACTTAATATTTAAAGTGATATAGTACTAAGTGTGATACTGAGTGTCATCTACAGTGTAGGCCTACTAAAAGAAACAAAATAATCAAATAGATAATTTATAAACCATTTACTGTAAACACGTTATCTACTTTATTTTTGGTTTTAAATAAACTGCAACAGCAATTTGAAGTGGAACAACAACAACTAGAAAATTTCTGGAAATTTTGATATGGGCATGCCCTACCGCCCATTTGTCCCCTCTCGCTGCTTTGGTTTGGGGCTGTAGTGGTTGTGTTCGGGGTGGTTCTATGTCAGTTTGAGGTGTTTATGGTTGTATGGCATTCATTCCTGTGCTCCCTATAGTTATTAATGGGGTGCGCTTTTTGGCATCCAGCGTCCCCACGGCGACGCTTTTGACTGAGAAAAGTAATGCCCATCGAGGCACTATGGAGAAGCATGTAACGATGTATGCCATGCATGGGTGCACGGTCTAGTTCAGACTATGTTAACGGATAGGGGTTTTTTTTCACCATGGTAAAAAACCCCATCCGAATGAATGGGGCCACTTGGCATGGATTTTGACAAAAAATGTCCTTAAATCACAGCTTCATAAAATTTGAATATGTTGAAGTCCACAGCGTGCCGAGTTAGGGAACATTTGTACGATGTCTTTACGATAACCTGTTGCCTAGCAACAAGCGTCCAAAGTCAAACGGAAATAAAAAAAAACCTGAAAGGTAAATATCGCAAAAACTGTAATACTTGGCATAATGAGCTTGTACGTACCGTTAGGGACAATCGGGCCGAGTGTTTGAAAGTTTGAATGATGTCTCTACGACAAAGTTCGGCCGAGCAATAAGCGTCCGAATTTTTGCCTTTTTTTTTGCTTTTTGGCAACTAGCGTTGCCACGATAACCCCTATTACTGAGAAAAGTAATGCCCATCGAGGCACGATGGAGACGCATCCAACGATTTATGCCATGCATGGGTGCACGTTCCGGTTCAGCTTACATTAACGGATAGGTCTTTTTTTCAGCATGGTAAAAAAAAAACATCCGAATGAATGGGGCCATTTGGCCTGGATTTTGACAAAAAATTTCCTTAAATCACAGCTTCATGAAATTTGAATATGTTGAAGTCCACAGCGTGCCGAGTTAGGGAACATTTGAACGATGTCTCTACGATAACCTGTTGCCTAGCAACAAGCGTCCAAAGTTAAACAGAAATAAAAAAAAACCTGAAAGGTAAATATCGCAAAAACTGTAATACTTGGCATAATACGATTGTACGTACTGTTAGGGACAATCGGGCCAAATGTTTGAAAGTTTGAACGATGTCTCTACGATAAAGTATAGCAATAAGCGTCCGAATTTTCGCCTTTTTTTTTGCTTTTTGGCAACTAGCGTTGCCATGGTAACCCCTATTACTGAGAAAAGTAATGCCCATCGAGGCACGATGGAGACGCATCCAATGATGTATGGCATGCATGGGTGCACGTTGCGGTTCAGGCCGTATTAACGGACGAAAAAAAGTGCGGAATAAGAATAATAAGGAAGAAAAGGGAAACCTTTTCTGTATACCATTATATCGCCTTCATTTTCATGTTTTTCCTAATTTTTTCGGGCGTGTTTTATTTTTTGGGGATTTTTTTTTCCCACATCAGAGCGGGGTCGTGCTGTACACCCGCTGGTATGATGTGGTACTTTTGCGACTTTAGCTTGTTAGCAAAATGCTAGCAACATTGCCCTTTGGGCCATTCTGGACGATTGCAATATGGTCATGCCACTACTTGGCATGCCCATAATTAAGTGCAACAACAAAGTACTACAAAAACTAGAACTATAATTAAAATCACTCAACTTAGATAAAAAGTACCTTGTCAATAAGTTCTCCATATAAGAATAAATTCAAATATACAAAAACAGACATTATTAAATAGAATAAACAAATACAATCAAACAAATACTTAAATAATGATGTAAATGTACAGAGGTACCAGAAACAAGGTCATGGAAATTGTTTGAAAATCAAATATTAAGTTAAATAATTAGTTCTGAAAACTATGTAAAAATGTGCAAAAGCGTACAACCTTTGAGTTTTTTTTTTTGTCCTCAATACTCCACCCTCTCCTTAGAACCTGTGTTGCTTTTCTGGAGGCAGAGTCATTTATGACATCACTATAAGAAATCTGATGGCCAACTTTGTTGTTAATACTAATAACTGCCAGTCCACTCAGTCTTTCTTGTGCCGTTGAAGATCTCAAGTAGTTCTTTATTAATTTGAGCTTCGGAAAGCTACGCTCTGCAGATGCAACAGTGACAGGGAGAGTGCAGGCTATCCGTAGAGCTACCTTTATCTTTCAGTTTTTTCTCTTCATCTTTCTTTTCTCTGCTCCTGACGGATAAGTCAGTTTTTGCCACATGGTGGGCCTTCAACCTACTCCTCAGATGCAAAGTGCCGTGCGCAATGCACAGTTGAATGAACACATTACCAGTGGAGCTCTGGAGCCGAGAGGCAGCAGTCAATATGCCAGCAGTATCTACTCTAGTCTGTTAACATAATATTGTTTATTTAATAATATTAATGATTGTGTTTTTGTACAATAACATACCTTTGATAATGTATGAATCATCACTCACACATAAAAAATAATTATTATTTTTTTGAAAACTCATGGGGGCCCCCTAGTGGTCACAGGGCAGCTAAGCAGCCGCTTAGTTCGCAGCTCTGGGTCTTGTCGTTCCTTATCGCCCGTCTAGATCCCTTTTTAATTTTCTCCTCAGCCACCAGGTTTATGAACATCTGCACAGAAACAGACTTTTCCGCTGCCATTGCCTCTCGAATAAAATATACAAGATTCCGCGAGTCGCTCTTTCGCTGATTTTCGCCTCCTGATTCAGACTTCTGACGGCCCCCCCAGCCCCCCCGACCAATCGGTGGTGGAGGGTGATGACGTCAGATGCAGCCCGACTCAGCCCTCTGTAAAAATAGTTCTCATGTCAACAACACGTGTGAGTCTGTTCCAAGTTGTAGTTTGTGCCTCCACTTCGTGGCTACAACTGCAACGTGCAGTTTATGTGAATTCACACAAATGCGTGAATCTCGTTCCCCGTGAGTGAAATGAGCATTTGAAAACAGTACCATCTGTACTTAATTTGACACAGAAGCACAACCTGCCTGTTGTATGGACTGGATCTGTGTAGTATGGTTAATGGTACAACACTAAGCAGTGACATAAATGTGCTGGGGTGAAGAAAAAGTTAATTACTGTCGGGTGCAAAAGTGGAAAGATTGATTGAAAACAGTTTACTTGAACGGGTTTGAAATGTATGTGAGCGTTACGGTTAAGGCTAGTGAGGTTTCAGTTGAAATGCTGGAGGAAATCATTCCTCTGTTATTCCTCCCTGAATCTCCGATAAAACTGTCGCTTTTATTCCTGCTTCAGTTACATAGCTGATGGAAACACAACAGGGCTGTTTTGATGCCAACAATATTCTTAAACTGATTAATAAAGCCAATCAATATGATTTTCTGCTGCATATTTTAATTGTCAGTGATTAATGACACAATAAACCTTAATCAGCATCCTGTCAGCTCCTTGTTCCTGTGTCACCTCATCCTACCAGAAAACATTTTTCTTTCAGTACACTCCCTCTCACGTCAAACTGCATCACATATAGCCGGTAAAATTAGCTTTTTATTTATCTTCTATACATTTACTAGTAAACCATAAAACTATGTACTGTACTACTGTACGTACAGCAGAACATTTAGCTTGGATCTCACCTGCTCAAAGGAAATGTACAACCATTCACTCAGGCTGCACGATTGCTGTTGATCTCACGTGTCTCTGTGTAAGTGCAGGTGGAGGAGAGTATGTGCACACAGTGTGACTTTGAAACAACTGTCTTGCTTAGGTTCACTGCGGCGGAGAAGGTTAATTGAGAGTAAAAATTAAAAAAAATTAAAATTAAAAATGAACCTGCGGCTCCTGAAGAGAAGATGGAATAACATTTTTTTTATTTATATTATCAACGGAATGTGAAGCAAGGTGAATTGCTATAGACCTGTCAAATTATAACTGAATGAAAGCTCATTAAGTCCTCAGACTAATTGAGTATTAATAAATAAGCCATTTATGTTCCCTCAGACTGATCCCTAGTGTCTCCAGAGACCAAGATTGACAATCTAGTTTAAAGACAATAACCAGTATAATACTTCAGAATTTAATCAGGAGCTGTTGTTTTTAATAAAATTGTGACAAGGCTACTACTGTACATGACAATAAAGAATTGGTCCCAAAGTTGTTCTGGGGATAAAAGGAGACCAAACGCCCAGGTCATGATTGCGGTGGAGGCTGTATCCTGAAGCAGCTGAGAGATATATTCCCGTATTTTTATTAGATTACTAGAACTCTAAGGTCACTGATCAATGGAAGTCAGTGATTATTGTTGCCCTAAAAAGTCACCATAATCCATCATGATTTCAGATGTGTGACCTTAAAATTCCTTGAGAAAAATCATTAAAAGGGCATTGAATGGAAAAATCAAGGGAGAGGACTTGATGATGCTTTTAACACTCCGCTCACTCTGATCCTGACACACTTAAAGGGTACAAATAGGTTACAGTGGCTGGTCTTTATTGACTTCTTCAGCTCTTAACACTATCCAGCTTCATATCTTGGGAGACAGTTTGAGAGTCAGACAGTCAGGCCTGTAATATCAATAGCTGGCTCTCAATTTTTTCTGTTTTCTGTTGATGTCAATGGCACTTATATCTACCAGCTGATCACCAAAGGGTTGCATCCTTTTTTTTACTTCTTATTTGTTCTTTTCAGCAGTGTTCCTCAGTCCTGTCCTGCATGTCCCTCTGCTAGAAACACATGTGATTGGATCACCATCAGCTTCTCATCAAGGTACTCTCTACACAGGTCTGTCAGTGGCTGACTAGTTTAAAAAAGCTCAAAGGTGGTGTTGAGGGCAGTAAAAGCAGGCTCAAATGTGTGACTTCTGGGAGCTTGAAATGACATGTCTCCAGATGTTTTGATAGGATGTCCAGCAGATAATTACCAAACCACAGACGGAGAAGTCAGGATAGCTGTAAACAGGCTGCGGTGAATGATGACATCTTGTCTCGCAACTTGTCAAGTTAACGATTTGGCAACCGGTCTGAAGGACACTTCTCAAGGTCCGGTATCCAATCTTTATAATGGCATGAGATTCATCCACAGCACCTTGACTAATCCAATCCCCATTCCTCTCTCTGTCCACAAAAAATGATCCAAAGTCAAGAAAAACACAAAGGCCCAAAATAAAGGCAGAACTCACAACAGGCAGGGGGCAAGCAGGAAGAAATCCACAGGAAGGAAAAGGTCAACGTTTCCAGACTCAGGACTACAGGAAGCAGCCATCCCAGCTGAAGAGAGCCTGATGCCCCCAAAGTAGCTGGTACAACTCAACTATCAGGTAAAAACTATGACAGGAATCAAATGCATCACACCCCTAAAGCGGGGTAGACACACAGACATTTTTGGGCTGTTTTTGTCCCGTTTTTCCCTTCCCAGTCAACTCCCAAATATCTTATAAGATTACCCTGTGGTGTGTTAAGTGTCAATTTATCCTGATAATCGTCTCGGAAATGGGTCGGGTAAAAAACAAACAAACAAATAAATTAATTACATAAAGACATAATTAATCAAAACGCTTGCATACAGACAGTCTGAACTCCACTGTTTTCATCAGAGCTTTTAATTCAGTCACAGGTATGAGGTTTTGTAAATCCAATTCGGATTGAAGTTTATTCCAAGCATCTTGTGCTGAAAACCTAAAAGCTTTCTTCCCAAATTCCGTTCTTATTTTTGGAACCACCAAATGCAAAATGTCCATTGAGTGGAGATTATAACTGCTCTTTTTCCACACAGAGGGGGGGATAAGTATTGCTCTGTTTTTATCAGTGGGAAGTGTGTGCGTGGTGTGAGGAAAATTTCCGAGGAAGCCAAGTGAGACACGACCTCTAAGTTGTGTGTTTAAAGGGGGCAGAAAATGCTTTGCAATTTACATGTTGCAATTTCATGTAGTCGGATGAACTATTAGAGCACCCAGAATCATTATACCGGGACTTACACACGGACGGACGGAAGGATGGACGGACTCACGGACGGACGGACGGACTCACGCACGCACGCACGCACGCACGCACGCACGCACGCACGCACGCACGCACGCACGCACGCACGCACGCACGCACGCACCTTTTAAACATCTCATTAATGCAACCACCCTCCCAACAGCACAACCAGCTACTTAATGCACAGCACACATTCGATATTGGAAAGATGCAAATTAATTCACTCTCAATAAGAAGCTGTTCAGTTGTACGTTGTGGTTTCTTGGTTTGCGCTCTCTCTGTCGGTCTCTTGTCGATGAGTGTGAAAAGAGGATGGAAAAAGACTGCTCCGACACCAACTTTTAAATGTATAAAAAAGGTTTATTACAATAAAAGAAGGCAAAAAACTAAATCTACGATCTTTCTGAGCCAATTGTGAAAAAAAACAATGAAATGAAACAATGAAACAAAGACAGTGACATGCTTTTATAGAGGGTGAGGCTGAAACCGTGCCTACAGCTGCTGTTAACCATAAAAGACCTCCCCAGTTCTACCACCAGTAAACTCAGGTTGTAATCTAAGGGTGATCTTTATTGTTTAAATTAATGTCAAGATGGAACAAATTCCTTGATTTCCTTAAAGGGGACCTATTATGGCATCTAATACCTATTTTAAACAGGCCTTGAATGTCTTAAAAACAAGCTTTTGATTTTTATTTGCTAAATAAATTAGAAATTCAGCCTCTGAGCCATGTCTTTATCTTCCCAGTCTCTAACCTCATTATCTATGCGGGATTCTGAGTGGGCGGGGAGGCTGATAACGAGGCTCTGTCATTACGTAACGACGGGAGCAGAATCTGAACGGCTCGTAGAAGCCACATCACACTGGACGGCTCATCCGGGCGGCTGTACAGACACTGCAGAATTTGGTTGCTTTCCTCCTCTGAGTTGTCAGGCTGAGGGGAGACCACTTTATATATGTTAAAGCAAGAAAAAACTTGTTTTTCATAATAGGTCCCCTTTAAAGGAAAGCATTCACTTCGTTTAACAATAGTTCAGACACCACAATGTCCACATCAAACACGACGTGTACGCTCTAGCTGACATACACAAATGCTTTTTTACTTTTCCTTATCGTTTACATATAATAATAATACATGATAATTATACAGCAACACAACAACCCGTAGTGCTCATCTTTTTCCACATAAACAACAACAGCAAACAATGATTTCAGTGGACTAGCATACTGCTTAATCAAACCATGCAAGACACAGTAAGGACTATAATCAAATCAACAATTACAAATGGGCAGTTCAGTGACTATTATTAAGATGTGCACAGGAGGAAAAGCACTTTGCTCATCCTGACAAATCACACAGGAATAGTGTCGTGACAATAGCCTCACCTGATAGGTCAATCTTTATTTATTTTTTCCACCAAGGAACGTCAACTCAGCTTGGCCTCGTCACAGAGAATAAAGTGCAATACCATGTTTTTACCACGCAACATTTATGGGAGCGCTGTTTTACACAGAAGGATTGTGTAAACCGTTAAAAAAAGTGTACCGTAAAATACTAAATAAAGGCCCAGGGGTTTATTTGGTTAAATCGCTCAAATCAACATCTGTTTATTTAGGACCTTTCTTTATTATTTGGGCATCGCGTCATCCAAAAACGGGTGGATGAGCGATGTGCTGACCGCAGACTGGCTGCTACGAGTGGTGGAACAAGTTTAAACTGAGCCAATACATGACCACGGCGGTCATTCCTAGTTGTAGTAGTAGTAGTAGTAGTATTAGTAATATTAGTAGCAGTACTAGTAGTGGTAGTAGCGGTAGTAGTAGTAGTATTAGTAGAAGTAGTAGTAGTATTAGCAATAGTAGTAGTAGTAGTAGCAGCAGTAGCAGTAGTAGTAATAGTAGTGGTATAGTGGTAATAGTAGTAGTAGTACTAGTAGTATTAGTAGTAGTAATTGCACCTACAGAGTTCCATCTACTGGACTCTTTTCCTATGGTCAGTGCAGTAAATGTGCAGTAAATCTTTCAACCTTTTGAACATAGCAGTCATGAAAGGTGGCTGATAATGCTTTTGACATTTGGAACATCAGGGCTGCAGTGACACTGAGGATCACATCTGTCTTTCCATCATCAGTGGGGGATGAAGACACCTGAGCTTCAATACCGATTATAAATCAAAAAACCAATGACACAGGTTCAGCAGTGATTTTAATGTTCTCCATAGCAACCAAATGAAGGTACATTAACCATATTGTACCTTCATTGCAGGTGCATGTGAGGGCATTACACTCATTTACAATTTACTGTTTTACTATTTTACTGAATATTTTACTATTTTATTGAAACCTGTTAACCGCTTGTTTGTAAAATAATGTTAAACTTGAATTTGGATAAACATCACAAATATTCATCCAAATTAAAAAAAAACTTTGTTGGAACTGGTGCAGAGTCACTCGCTTTGTTCAACCAGTCTGTGCTTTAGCGCGTTGATTTGTCTCAGTTGTGGTTTAATCTGACCACATGATATATTCCCAACCCTCTTATGGATCATCAAAAAGCTCTCTAGTAAACTTCAGACGGACCTGGGGCCTGATTTAAAATGGAGTGCGTAGGATTCATACTAAAAGTGCACGTACACCTAAAAGCCAAAAATGGCGGGCGCAAAAAAAAATCTGGATCTATAAAACCATGTGCACGCACACCTGCACGCAATGTTCGCTTTATGAATCACAGTCCAGCTGGAAGGTTGCGCAGCTGAATCCGCCTCATATCCCGCCCTCTAAACGCCCACTTTTTACCTTAAAAGGGTAATGCAAAGTAGTATTTGCATATGAATGAGCCTGCTGAGCATGCGCAGTGGCTTCCTGCAGCCTGTTTGGCGTCAGAATGAATGAGACGCATGATGAGACGTGTCGAGCCACCGTGCCACTACATTTCACGGAGACTGAGATCGAAATTTTGAGGATGAGGTGGAGGACAGGAAAACAACATTATTTGGTGGTCACAGTAAAAGTATAAATAGTATATAAATAGTATAAAATAAAGCGAGTGAAAATAAAACGCTGTGAGGCGCAAGAGCGCAATTTCCACTGGGAACAGGGGAGACATGTCCCCCCCCACTTTTCAAACTCACTTTTCCAACCCCCCCCCCCCCCCCCCCTTTTTTTTTACAGTTTAAGAACTAACGGTAGGCTCAGCCTGTAATTGCAAATCATCAAGACACTGTGCGAAGACGGGACGGTCCCGCTCCCCCTCCTGTCCTCAGTGCTGCTCAAGGCTGATTTATGGTTCCGCGTTAAATCGACGCAGAATACGGCGTAGGTTACGCGCACCGTACACTGCGCGTCGCCGCGTAACCTATGGCGTAACCCTACGGCGTAGGCTCTGCGTCGATTTAACGCGGAACCATTATTTAGGCATAATTAGGCTTAACTAGTGTGTGCGTGTGTGACAGACATGCATGGGACGATTGTGAAATACGGAATAAACTGTTTTTATATAAATTTTAATTCGCAATTACGTAACAATTACGTATTTCAAGGGACGGGTGGCAAGCCCACTCACCGCGGCTGCAGCTCCAGCAGCAGCTGAGCGTCCTGACTGACGCTGAGCTTCACACACAGAGGGACACGATCAGCGCTATTATATTATAAGTCTGATATATGTTGTGATATGTGATGACATTATTAAGAGTATGACACGAATCTGGCTTCATTTCACCACCTCACAGCCTGCGCCAGTTCCCCATGTCTTAAGTAAGTTCCTACGGGAGGGTCGGGGTTGCCGTAGGGATAGGCAGATTTTTCGGTTAGTTTTTTCTTTTTAGATCCCAGCCTTTGTGTAGAAGGTGGCTTGCGCATCTTTCAGGCCCTTTTTGTGCGGAAGCAAGCTTTATAGATGAGGCCCCTGGACATGTACTGGCTTAAGCAGGGGAACACGTCTGGCACTGCAGGATTTGAGTCCCTCTCGGCATAGTGTCTTACAGATGGTTAGCCTCTGGTACTTTGGTCCCAGCTCTCTGCAGGTGATTCATCAGGTCCCTCCGTGTGGTTCTGGGATTTCCGCTCACTGTTCTCATGATCATTTTGATCCCATGAAATGAGATCTTGAGTGGAGCCCCAGATTGAGGAAGATCATCAATGGTCTTGTATGTCTTCCAGTTTCTTACAATTGCTTGCACTGTTGACTTATTCCCTATTCCCCCCATGCATACTTACTGTATATTCACACCTACGGGCAATTCAGAATGGGGGAGGAAGCCAGAGTTCCAGGGGAGAACATGCAAACTCCACACAGAAAGAGTCCCGCCAGGCCTGGGAGTCGAACCAGGAACATTGCTAATCATGACTCAATGCTGCAAAGTCATTTCAAGTTGAAGTTTTTTCCCTTGAACCTCCTCAAAGCCACATTTTTCTCTTCTAAACATGATCAATTCATAACTCACTTGACAGACGTGAACTCTTGTCTCCTATGATGTTATTTCGGAGTCACATGTTGCTTCGTGTAGAGACTTGAAGAAGGCAGCAGGAAGGATCTGTGTTAGTCACATATGCGTTGGGTAGCGCTGACTAACACACAGACTGTGTTGGTGTAGGTGAACAGGTGCGAGAGCCATTCAACTGGCTCTGGTTCGGACCAACTTAAAGTGCAAGCAGAGAAATCTGAAAAAAAACATGTAGGAGATGACATGGATGAGGTTTGTTTCATCATTTTGAGCTTTACTGTTTGAGAGAATGACAGGCAGCAAGGACAGAAGCAGCAGATATCTGCGTCCCTTGTGTGTTTGCCTTTAACTCTCTTTGCAAGCTCTTTTTCATTGATTGTCTGATTTGTATGTTTATGCAACCCTTTGTTCAACCAGCCATGATGGAAACTGACATCCATTTATCCAATAAAGAAAACTCTCACATTGCATTAGGACCTCTCGGGAAGAAGTATGGGCCGACGAAAGGATAAGTCAGAGCTGCCTTGACACCGCAAATGAAAGCAAAGCTGACTGGGTGCAAAACCTGACAGTTTCTGCCTTTTCAGCAGGCACTTTACTCACGGTGGACATTCATACCTTTGTTCCACTAAGTCCCTACTTTAAATGCATAAGGTCAGACTGTAAATGAAATGTATTTGGAAAGCTTTTGTTCCTCCCCCTCAGACAAAGAGATGACCGTGAGTGATCCAAGCAGAGCGTACAGAAGCTGACATACGGTGGCCACTGCAGCGGCATCATGCTTGAGATCATGTGTAATTATGTGTTATTTTCAGCTGTGAAGTCAGTGTTGGAATCTTCTGCTCCTGCAATATTTCAACATAGAAATAAGGTATTACATAAAGTAGAACAGGGGGGGATTCATAGTAGATGGTTAAAGTAAAAGTGGAATATATATATATATATATATATATATATATATATATATATATATATATATATATATATATTACAAAGAATTAAAAAAATATAACTAAACACATAAAGTTGCATTTGGTTGATTATTTATTTGTTGTATTTATGCTTTTTGGCAATATACCTCATACCATGGAAAGCTTGTTTATTTCTCTTTTAAATGGTAACACATTTGTAAGGAACATGTATTTGTGGGAGGAGCAGCAGAGCTGAGTGTGGGTTGCGCCCATGGAAGATTTGCCAAATCTTCTCTGTCAATGCCAAACAACTTATTTTGTTGTCGATATTAACTCTTGACCTGTAGGCAACACATGCACTGGAACCCGGACATGGAATAGCAAGACCTGATAGTACCTTATGTTCCTAACAGAGCTCTCTGTTCTCAGAGTGCAGGTTTACTCGTAGTTCCTGGAGGATCCAAATGTAGATTTGGAGGACGGGTCTTCTGCTATCAGGCACCGTTACTATGGAACCAACTTCCAATCTGGGTTAAGGAGGCTGACACCACCTCCACCTTTAAAACCAAACTGAAAACCTTTCGGTTTACTAAAGCCAATAGAGGGTTCGCATTGACGTCACTTCCCCACGTGACCAGCCCCCTTACTCGCATTGAGTGGCAAAACATCAGCAAAAATGGCTGCAACTAGTGGAGAAGACAGGATAACAGCCCATTATCTGCTTAAATTAAAGGCAGTTGGACTTGACAGTGACCCGTACAGATACCCGAAGAACCAGTGGTCCATGGACGTTAATATTTGGTCACGAATCGAGTTTCCTGATATTTATATGTACTTAATTTCTACGCCGGGGAAAAACACAAAGCAAAGCTTGAAGGCATACAAAAGTCCTGACGCTTGGTCCGACTTCAAGGCAGGATTTGTTGTAGAAATTAAAGTGATGAGGACACCGAACTGTATGATTTGACCGATTTAACGTTAGCTACCCAAAAATCCAACATTACTTGATACAAAATGGGAACCGCAAATCCATGTTTCGGTGCCTGGAATCCAGTTGTTTCTGTGAATTGCAGCGACCCATTTGTCTCTCTTAAGCTTATTTTTCGGCAGTCTGTAAAACGATAACTCCGATTTCTTGCTAAATCTACGAGTACAGTTGATCGCACAACAGCTCTTTTCCTTTTTAGATGTTTTCGAGTCGCATCTGTGACGTCATGTGCATTCCCTCTATAGTTAGTGTTTAGTAAACCTCTAGTTAGTGTTAATAAACCTCTAATTAGTGTTAGTAAACCTCTAATTAGTGTAAACTCTATTGTGTTAGAGTCAGTAATCCTAGCTGCAGTTATAGAACAAGACTATAATAGTTAGTCTCAAACATAGCTTCGTGGTAGATATGCTGCTATAGGCCTCTGCTGCAGTGGGGCACCGACATGATCCACTGGGCGGTGTCCATCACACTCCTGTTCCATTTTTTGTTTATTATAATTATCTCATAGCCATCATTCAGTATGTGCACATGCAGCGATTCAAGGTGGTTGGAGATCTGATCAGATAATGACATGCAGAAGATTGGATCAACTTGTCTGATTACACATGCTGTTCTGAGATCAGACTGAATCAGATTGAATAAACCACTGTAACCAGAGCATGGCTGACTCCGTGACGCTAGGTGGCGCTGTACCCGAGGTAACCATGGTAACCATTTCAACAAAGAGCCACTTCCGGTTGACCTCCGCTTAACAACAAGCGGAATTCTCCTTCACTCGCCCTTCTTTTCTCCACTCGCACTTCTTTTCTTCCCTAACCCCTAAAAAAGAAGGGGGAGATTTTAGGGCACTTGAGATCTAGGGCACTTGGCCCAGGTGCCTGTCCCATTTCTCCTACTCCCCCTCGTTTTCATCCCTAACCTGATCAGGAAGCAGAGAGCCAAAAGCTGTTTTAATTTCAGCTGTAGCGCTGTTAATATGGCACTTTATTAAGTTTTAATATTTTTTCAGGTATAAAGGTAACCTTAAGATCCGCAACCGGGGCTCAGTTTATCCAAATAACGCCTGTTAAGAAATTTGACCCGATGTTTTCGGAGATGAGAAGAGCCGCCGCCCCCGGGGAGCAGCCTCAGCTCACAGCCCGAGAAGAGACGTGTCCGCCGGGTCAAGCTGCTGCGTCAGCCCCGGGAGAGAAACTCTCTCTGGGACGCTGCTCTGTTGAGAATCACGCCGGCTGAAATAAATCATTTAGGAAGATGTTGGTTTAATAGATGAAATCTAACAGTTGTAGCTACGCCTGTTAAGAAATTTGCTCCGAAATTTAGAGATTTATGTCTGCCGGTTCCGGAGTTTATGCCGCGTTCCATTTACCTCGGAAATCGGAAGTGGGAACTGGGAATGGCAGCCATCTTGGAATGGTAACTCGGGGGTGGTGAAGACTCTCCCACTTTCCCAGTGGGAAACCCCACTTTGAGGGGCGTTACAGTTGAAAATTCCGACTGGGGACTGGGAAATCCCCACTTCCGAGGATAAATGGAACGCGGCATTAGGTCCGCGTTAAATAGACGCAGCCTACGGCGTAGGGTACGGCGTATTTTGTTTTTTTTATGCCACAGTTTGCAGATTGATTGTTGATGCGTGGGCTAACGTGTCTGCTGGGATTATTTTGCGAGCTTTTGCAAAAGCGTGCATTTCCGAGGCGCCGCACGGCACGGAACGTGACTCTGACAGCGAGGAGTTCAGACTGGCACAGCTGATTTAGCGGAGCTCTTTAATGCAGAAACAGAGGATGAGACTTAATGGGTTTGATTAATGTAAAAACTGAAATAAAGTAGCCTACAATCAAAAAGTTTTGCTCCCGCTGTATTTTTAAATACGCACACTCCTGTGCTTGTGTGTGTGTGTGTTCTTGTGTGTGTGCCGTTTCGGTCGGTGCGCCGTGTGTGTTTTAAATACAGAAATATGACACATAAGACTGAGGCTATGCCTTTTCACACGGCGCCTGTATGGTCGCGAAAATACAGTATTTATATATGAAATGTCAGAATAGGAAATATTTTGACGACACCCCTGAAGCAGTCAAACGACACCCCAGGGAGCTACTACTGAGCAGCGTTTCGTCGTCTCCTTTCACTTCCGGGTGAATCCCCTCCCCCGGGGGAAAACCCCACCCGGGGGAAATTCTCGAGCATGCGCAGACTGTAATATCCATGTCTCCGTACACATGGCATTAACAAGGCGGTTGCGACTGGCTTATCTAGGTGCTGCAAGCGGGTTGATGAATCCAGTCTGATCAGATTACTTGACTGACTTAAGGTGTTCACATGCAGTTTAAAAGTCAGTACGATGTGTGCAAATGATCTCCAACCAGTTTGAATCGCTGCATGTGCACGTACTGAGTGTTGTCCATCGTTCTTGTAGTTTGTTGTGCTGGTCAGCCCAGCTGGCCTCCGGCAGGGGGGCCCCCCCTTAGGACCCAGGTCCTGCTGGTTGAAGAATGAGATGTCATCCCACAGCAGTGTGTGACCAGCGTGATGGGGAGGAGCCAGGCTGCTGTGGCTGTGTATGACTCTTCCACACGCTAATGAAGCTCCTGTTTGTTAAATGCATCAACTGTTAAATTGCCAATATGTGTTGTTTCTTCAAACTTCAATCCACCAAACACCAAACAAGGGTCAATATCAACAACAAAGTACGTTTTTTTGGCAGTGACAGAGAAGATTTGGCAAATGTCACGGAACAAAAGTGAAACAACAAGCGAAATTCTGGTGCCAACCGCCTTTGTCAGCTCCACTGTGCTACGGTGTGAATCGACTGAAGGAGCCACAGCTAGCTGTTACTGACATAAGGTGGTGTCTTCTCATCAGCCTCCCCGGCCCATTTGTTCCACCCATATGTGACAAAGCGCGTCCCGTACAAGGAAACACAGGCTCCCAAACAAGTCTTCAGAAAACCTGTGGTGACGTCACAGGATATCTGTCCAGTACTAGTTCCAGTCTAGAATAAATTGAATAGAATACTACTTAATTAATCCCACAGTGGGGAATGTACCTGTTACAGCAGCACAGCAACAACATACACCCAAGTGAACATAAAAATATAGGAAAAATATATACAAGTATATGGGATAAAATACCTTTAAAATAAATAAAATGGATGCCAGAAATATTTAATTTCCAGAAGTATGTATGAAAAACTATTATTTATACAAGATTATATATGAATAGATGGATTCATATACAATGATGGTCTTTAGGAGATTAAATAGATATTGCACAGAAAAATACTCTTGATACAAGAGTCTGAGCTAAACTTAGAAAAGCACAGAACACAGCTAGTATACTCATTTATGTTGTCAACGATGCGTTTCACTTCCACCTACGTTCTTCACTTATGTGCTTATCTTTTAGCAAATAAGTTCAACTGTTCTTTAAATAAGTGAAATGTTACTCCGTAAGGGGTGTTTTAAGTTTAGATGCTGCAGCATTGACAGTTTGTCCATGTGTTCATTCAGAACGCAGAGCCTTATTTCCAGCACAGCGTTTGCATCAATTAATATTTGTGAGTGAATTATTTGAAATGCTCAATCATGGTTGCAGCAGAATGTTTCATGTGGCATCTTCTATCACACTGACTTCAAATGCCAGTTTTGCTTCCTGGTCCAACTTAACAGTGCTTTAACAATGACACCGTGCCTCCCGTTTCATAAGAGTGATGCTTCCCACAAGCATCTCCACTGACTGGGATGGTGGTCGTCACCATGGTAATCAGTCTGTTGGAAGAGCTCCTGGTTTATTTAATTTTTACACAAATCACTCAAAATAATATTTTTTCATCTGACTGAAACAAAATAAAGTTACTAATATCCAAGTATTCACATCCGAATTTTTCTCTACTGAAGCCATTTCTTTTCTTTTTTGTGACAAGCCAACTTCAGCAGTATTGTGGAGGGCATGTAGCTGCGCATGTACTGACATTTAGGGCCCGAGTACTTACAGTGCGAAGGCCCTATTGTATCTGTAGGAGTTTTTATCCTCGTTTTTCTTCCAACGAAATGAGGGCCTTTTCGCCCCCCTAAACGTGCCCCAAAAGTCACCAAATTTTGCACGCAAGCCAGGCCTGGCGAAAAATTTGATTAATGGTTTGCATTAATGGGTGTGGCCTAATGGCTCAACAGCGCCCCCTAGAAAACTTTGTTTGATGTACATGCACGAAAATCGTTACATACCTGTATCATGTCGCAACTTAAAGAAAAGTCTCTTGGTGCCATGGCCGAAACCGAACAGGAAGTCGACCATTTTGAATTAATCATGTAATTTTTGCGCAAATGAAGTTAGTGCGGTTAATGCGTTAAAAGTTAATGCGGCCCGAACCGTAACGGGCACCCAGGTGTGTTATACATCAAAATGTGCGTCTAGATCCTGCGACGATGCGCATTACTTTTCTCAGTCAAAAGCGTTACCGTGGCGACGATAGATGCCACTTTAAACAGTGATACCGCTGTTCATAACTTCAAGGGAATTGTTTTTTCCTCTTGTTTTTGAGTGGGGCTGTGTGAGTCAGTGTTTTACCTGTAAAAGGTGACGTTTTTCTCCTTTTTAGTTTTGAGAATCAGGGATGAGTGTGGTAGGATGGAATCCTATGATTTGATGAAGACAAGACCACCAAATAAACTAAAACAAAATGCAAAAATATCAGAACACTTCCACAACCATTTACTTTGTCACTACATTTCCCTTACGCAAAAAAAACTTCCGTGTTGCAAAACCTGCGGCACTTATTTGTTGTGGACTTCACAAAACCTCAGTTTGTTTCTACCACAGCCTTAAAATGTCTGCCTGCACATTTTTTGGATCAAGATTTACTTAAACGTCTCAGCGGTCGAGCAACACAGAACCTTAACTCAGCTTGTTTAATGCCTGACACGCAATTAAAGAGAAAGAGCAAGGCTGTTGCTGCTTCCAGCGTGGGCACGTGAGCGGGGATAAGAGTGTTTGTAAGTCAGGTCACGGTGATTGATAATTTGTGATCTTTTTCTCTGCCTATAAACTAGTCTTAGTTTAGATTTTTTTTCCTCTCTCGTTGCCCTGCTTTGTGATGATGCATAATTTAGAAATACAAAGAACTGTTAGTTCTCTGAGTTGTTTGTTTTCTTTTTTTTTTGTATATTGTTGATACATATATTATTTTATAAATGGGTATATTTATATCAGTGTATATAGGTGTGAGGATGTGTTATTACGGATATTCATATAACATTTGTGTATGTGTATATGTGTGTGTATGTATATATATATATATATATATATATATATATATATATATATATATATATACATACATACATATATATATGTATATATGTATGTGATATCCAAAAAGTGCATGTGTATGTATGTATGTGTGTGTGTGTGTGTGTGTGTGTATATGTATATGTATGTATATATAGATATCTTTAGTTTTTTGTATAGAAATTAAATTAATTAATTTTGATCATAATGAAATACTGTATAGTTTAGGGGGTACGATTTAATACGTTTTTACTTCTTCCTACTCCTTTTCGAGCATGTTAATTATGGTGGATGCATGTTTTTTCACATTTTTGTTTTGTTTTCTTATTTACATACTTTATTATTGTTTTTTTGTATTCACTACAGTTTCATGTTCGAAATAAAAATTTCAATAAAAAAAAAAACAATAAAAAATGTCACCTTTGGGGAAATGCTTATACCGTATTTCCTCTGTTGTATGAATGCCCAAAAAAATGAAAAGTGAATTTCACTTTACAAGCTTGAATGCACACAAATGCCCAGATCTTCATTGCAGACAATTTTTAATACAAATTGAATCATCTGCGAGAGTTATTGCAAAACAGTAGATCCTGCCTATGGACAGAGCTCAGGAGAGAAGAAAGAACACAGTGATTGAACGATGAAACACCACAGAAGCAGAAGGAGGAGGAAGAGGAGGAGGAGGGGTAGAAACACAGGCGGCGTGGCTCATGCTGCAACACGGAATACAGTCACCAGGGTCGACAGCATAGAGTCAATGCTGTGGAAATCTACTTAAAGTAAAATATGACATGTTTTTAAAATAGTACATAGTTTCTTAAAAATACTGGTTCTAAAGAAAAATAATAATAATTTTAATCATTGTTTCTTTGAGACACTAAGTACAGAAGAGTATTAGGGCCGGCCCAAGCCTCCATGGGGCCCTAAGAAAAATGATTGATGATTGATTTTGGGGCCCTGTACTGTACTGTACTGCCAATAATACTGATTATTGATCATTGACACACCCACTATAAACGTATTTCATGTTCTTCCCCGTCATTACAAATACACTTGTAAAACTAGATGTAAGAACTTTTTGTTGTAGTTAGATTGTAATCCACAGTGATTAAGACCATGGAAGCAGACAACAGATTAACAAATTTGCAGAAAAATCTTTCGATTGATATTTTGCAAAGTCAGCAACTGCCCCTACTGGCCACACAGAGAAGCAATAGATAAAACGTCAAAGAGCTGCACAGTTGCAGCCGTGTTGTTTCCATCATCCTATTGTCAGCCTGGCATGTTTTTACCCATCTATGGTTTTTAATCTGAAATGGGAGCAAATTCAGCTACAAGAGCGGCCTGGGGTTGATTTACACTTAATATTTAAAGTGATATAGTACTAAGTGTGATACTGAGTGTCATCTAGTGTAGGCCTACTAAAATAACAAAATAATCAAATAGATCATTTATGAACCATTTACTGTAAACACGTTATCTACTTTATTTTTGGTTTTAAATAAACTGCAACAGCAATTTGAAGTGGAACAACAACAATTAAGTGCATTAGTGCAACAACAAAGTACTGCAAAAACTAAAACTATAATTAAAATCACTCAACTTAGATAAAAAGCACCTCGTCAATATGTTCTCCATATATACGAATAAATTCAAATGTACAAAAACAGACATTATTAAATAGAATAAACAAATAAAGTCTGTTTTTGCGACATGGTAGGCCTTAAACCTACTCCTCCGATGCGAAGTGTGGTGTGCAACAATGCACGGTTGAATGAACACATTACCAGTGGAGCTCTGGAGCCGAGAGGCAGCAGTCAATATGCCAGCAGTAACTAATCTAGTCTGTTAACATAATATTGTTTATGTAATATTAATTATTGTGTTTTTGTACAATAACGTACCTTTTATAATGTATAAATCATCACTCAAACATAGACAAATAATTTTATTTCATTTTTTTTTTTTAACTCTTGGGGGGCCCCTAGTGGTCACAGGGCCCTAAGCAGCCGCTTAGTTCGCTTATGCCTTGGGCCGGCTCCGGGTTTACCCATGGGGAGTTACCGTCTGCCCCAGCTCGTCACCCTGCATCACCCGTGATACCAGGTCAGACTCCCCGTTTCCTTTGTTGTGGTCACATACAGTTAGTTTGAGCAAAACAGATGCTAACAAAAGCCACGGGAAATAAGGACACCGAGTGGGTCTGACACGTGGACTGACATGTGAAATCTGTCATCTTGCACATTAGCAGACCTGATCGCTTTTCAACCTTGTCGCTTTTCAACATCTCGCTGCCCCTTCAAACAGCTGGTGCTGCTTTTTTTCCCGTCACACTTGACCACTTTTGTCATCGGCCAAATTCCCTGTGTTTGTGCTGTCAAATGTCACGTTTGAATCAGCAGTCTTCGTCGTCTCTGTTTTCACAGAAGTCCTCTCCATCTGTGGCTCATTCTGACCTCATGCCTCCTCTCCTGACACGTTTCTGTTCCCTCACTTAACAACGCACAGCAGCTCCAGGGAAGACCGCCATTTAGAGAGATTGAATAAAGACTGAAAAGGCCACGGTGAAGACGTCCATCCTGCTGCTCAATGCTTTTCAGGACTGTAACAAACTGACCACAATTCAACTGTTAACAGACTCTATCTCTCTATCTTCTATCAAGATCTGCTAATGGGAGACCTTTTCTGTCCTGTAACGAGACGGCTTCTCCAGTTTGATTCAATACAAGATACACTGAATAGAATCAAATCATAACATGTATTGAACACCCTCCTGGGACTTTCTGCAATGGTGAAATGGTTGCTTTCAGCCCTCTGAGCTGCCGCAGGACTCCAGCTGTCAGCTGATAGATGGGAAGCACATGTCAACCATTTATCTTTGAAGCTCGTGCGCTCTGACAGTAGCAACAGGTTTCAGTACAGCTCTGGGAATGACACCAATGGGGAGCGTTTGCAGGCTGAGTGACGCTGTAAACACTCGGCAGCTAAAAACAGCCCGCTGGACTCAAGCGTTCTTCAATCCAGGGTTTGATTAATAATAATAATAATTCATTTTATTTAGAGGTGCCTTTCAGGTCCCCCAAGGTCACTTTACAAGAGATACCAACACACAGTTAAAATACAATTAATACAAAAAGCAGCAACAGACAGTATAAAGAAAGTACATAGACCAATAAATAGAACAAACTGGTGTAGTGTAGTGCACAGTGACTGGTTAAAGTGAGCGAGCGAGTTTGAACAGGTGGGTTTTGAGTTGAGTTTTGAATGTTGTGATGGAGTCTGTCTGTTTTATGTCTGGAGGGAGGGAGTCCCATAGTCAGGGTGCTGAGCAACTGAAGGCTCGGGCACCCATGGTGCTGAGGCGTGAAGTGGGAATGTTGAGAAGTCCAGCCGAGGTTGAGCGGAGGGTGCGGGAGGGAGTGTATTCATGTAGGAGCTCACAGAGGTAGGTGGGAGCTAGGTTTTGAAGGGCTTTGTAGGTGAGGAGGAGGTGTTTGTAGATGATGCGGTATTGGACTGGGAGCCAGTGGAGTTGGATAAGAAGCGGGGGTGATGTGGTCAGATGACTTGGTGCGGTTGATGATCCGGCGGACGAGTTCTGAATGAGTTGCAGTTTGTCGGTGAGTTTGGTTGGGAGGCCAGTGAGGAGGCCGTTGCAGTAATCAATACGGGATGTGATGAATGAGTGGACCAGGATTTCGGTGCTGGATTGAGACAGTGCTGGACGGAGTCTGGAGATGTTGCGGAGGTGGAAGAATGCAGTCCGGGTGATGGTGTGAATGTGAGGTGCAAATGAAAGGGTTCTGTCCAGGATAATGCCAAGGCTCTTGACTTGGGAGGAGAAGGGTACAGGGAAGCCGTCGATGATGACGGGACGAGCAGGATCGGTTGTGTCTTGGTGAGGGTGGATTTGGAGCCGATGAGAAGAGGCTCAGTTTTATTGCCGTTGAGTTTTAGAAAATCTTTACCCATCCAGGTTTTGATGTCGTCCAGACAGTGAGTGAGGGAAGTGGGAGGAATAGTAGCAGTGGGTTTGAAGGAGATATAGATCTGTGTGTGATTAGCAGGTGTTGGACACTTATTGGAACAGAGAATGACTGATGGGATTAATTATGTCCTGTGAAGGTGTATTTTTTTAAAATGTAAAGTTCATTGGCTGCATCAACAACTGGAGGACTGGTTTGCCGTTTTCTTCAACTGTTTTTCCTCCCTTTTTCCACGTGGAGCCCTCCCTCCCAGGGTAATGCTCAGAAACTACACTGTGGCGTAAGAAAAAACTGTCAAAATTAAATGGGACATATAATGAAAAGTAAAAAGACATTTTACTACTAACACTGGAACAAAATGACCTACTTATCTGTAACACCACAAACTCTGAGTTGAATCAGAGTTGAATTATATTGTATCTTGTAAATAAATATAAAACACTATAATTATAAAGTATACTATCAAAAACATTCTAGGATGTGAAATGTCAATTTTGTATTTTGTCTTACTTATTTTTTTTTCTTCTTTATGTATTGTTTGTTTCCACTGAGTAAAAGCTAATGTCTCATATTTTTGCTGATCATAAGAAAAAAGGGTAGGCACTATAAGCTACGGCTTCAGCCTACACCTTTTCGGCAAAAGAAATGTTTTTTTTTTCTTCCTTTTCATCTTGTTCTGTACAAGCCGAAATAAAGATTCATAACAAAATTATCCAGCCTCCACAAGTGCGTACCCATCCACTAGGACATGTTGTATTTGCTGTGCCTCTGAAGTGGTTTTCATAAAACTAACAATAATAACTGAAGGGGAAAGAAAGGTGCATTTCCACTTGCAGGGATTCAAGGTAAAATCCAAGCAGTTGGCATAGTAACAGGACTGACATCCTCCTCGGTCCCTTCAGCCATTGTGTTGGATCCATTGACTCAGCAAAGTACCACTCCATACCACTTAGGGCCCGATTTACTAAAGGTTTGCGTGCGTAAAAACCTGTGCAAACTTGACAGCACCCGCGAACCAATGTGCGAGCTGATCTACTAACAGCGTGCAAAGACGACTGCGTCTCTGAAATGCGCAAAATTGCACACGCAATTCAGTTAGTACTTTTGCCCTGATGAATAATCAATATGGGGCGTACCCGGCAGAAATCCTAAATACTGGGAGGGGAAGATGCAAATTGCTCCATTTACCACGCGCAATGAGATTTACCAAGCCTGAAAGTAATTGCGCGTATTGTGATTGCGTCTGTATTTAATACGTTCGAAAGGAAGGTGCTAATCTGCTGCTGCCGTTATTGTGGCAAGGAGGCGACATCCAAAATCAAAGAATACGCAGAGAGAGAGTCTTTATTCTGCTGCATGCTATTTTAAAAATGGTTGCACAAGTTTTATTAAAGGCCACTTTTTCTTTAGTTCTCCGCCTTATATCTTGCCACCTTCTTTTAATGTGCCCCCCTCCACTCGCCCACAAGCAGGCCAAGCCTTTGTGCCAAAACTTTGTATTTTATTGATTATTGATCTTATTGAACGTGAAATCATCCTTCGTAAATTACATTTAATTAAAACCCGTGCTTATTAATCACAAAACACAGGTTAAACATCATGACCAAATCCGCTCTGACCCGCTGTGTCAGGATCAGCGCAGAGACTGCAGCTTCGCCTGAATTATGGTTCTGCGTTAAATCGACGGCCATATGATGGTCCCGTCTGTCACACATTTACTGTCAGTGTTTGCTATATAATATATAATATTTGCAATATACTGTGGACATCTGAATAAAAACTTAACTCATAAATAGATGAATCAAAGCGCTCTCCAGCTCTGTGTCTGATGTCTTTTTCTCCTCAGATCATGCCGAGCACCGCCGGGTCACGCAAACCCGACCAATTAAATATTAAAATCAAATTCAGTCCTGTGGCCCGTTTTTCTATTTCGTATTTTTGATCTGTGCCTAAAATTGAAATATGAAAAACCAGACGTTTTTCCGTTTTTTGTGTTACCAACTGCATTTATTCTATCGCAGGTTTTCTCCAATATTGCGTTTCTTTTGGTAATGTTTAAATTTATTTGCTGTAGTTCATGAATGTGTTTATTTGCCTCTTCCACTAATATCTCTAACTCCAACTCGTTCAATTTCATTTTGCGCTTGTGACTTGTGACTGTGCTTTCCATCCACTCTCCATGGCAGAGTTTGCGCTCGCAAACCTTAAGACACGCAACACCTCATTTAAATACTGCTGTTTGCACCTGTTATCAATTGCGCACGCAATCTTAGTTGATCACCCGCAAACCACACACAAACAGCACGCGCAAACCTTTTCAGTGCACACGCAATTTAGTACTCTTTATTTAGGATCTTAGTAAATCGGGCCCTTAGTGGTGATAGCACACCCATTTCAGTATTTGCCAACCACTAATAATGAGAGGAAGAGGAAGTAAAACTAGAACAAAGGGCCCAGGCCAGAGGGTGGAGATGCTCCCGAGGTTTCATCACAACATTCCAACCTCCATCACCACCTGATGAATGTTGACACAAGAATCATTTATTGTCCCTCATCTAATTATTGCCGAAGACAGATGCAAAAATCCTTTAGTAGTCCTGGATTTTTCTTCTCTTGATTTGATGGGGGCGGTGCCCTAGCGCCCTCTATTGACCAGCCGCCACTGGTATAAAGAAAAAGTAAATTTGGGGAATTCACCAAAATGCTGCAACTCAACCTTGAACAGCCTCACAGTTGCTCTGTTGGACAGAAGAGCTGAAAGGAGGATTACTCACCTCACTGAAAGGAATGAAGAATTACTCCATATACTGTACAAATCACTAGCGGGGGCGGCCAATACCACCCACACCGCCATGCTGCCAGAGAGTCCAAACAGACAAAATAAGTTTAACACAGAAGTGGCAATAATGATGACAGATTCAAATCAATTGCCTTCACATATAATATATGAAATGGAATACTCCATTAACAAATCTATTTTATTTTATATCTCTGTGTCCAAGACTCCCAGCCGGTAACATCAGCAATCCAATAATCACCACGGGCAGCTGTGACAGAGCGCAATATAGCTGAAACCACGTTCAGGGCTTAGCTCACAGAAAAGGTATCCTGCTTTCTGTATATATATATATATATATATATATATATATATATATATATATATATATATATATATATACATATATATATATATATATATATATATATATATATATATATATATATATATATATATATATATATCTTTCTTTAACTGTAATGTCATTTGTTGGAGTTTGGAGTTTTTTGTAGTATTTGTCTGAAAGTTGCCACAGACACAAGAATTAAAAAAAAGGACAATAAAACTCAGAAAATGTAGATTCTTCCATTTTCTTCCATCTAGTTATTTCAGTATATTAACATACCCGATGATATGTTCTTCTCCTATATGTTCATTCACCTATAATATGCAGTAATAGTCTATAAACAATGAAACAGTCACTGGTGCAATTTCACTAGTACTTAATGCCCCCCCCGCCACCCAACCCCCCCCGCCACCCAACCCCCCCCGCCGCTGCGTCGACTCGGCGCACTAGGATACAGGACCTTTTTCTCCCTCTCGATGTTCCGGGACCTCTTCATGGACAAATTAAGCACTGACCACGTTATAGTTCTAGTTCAACAGAAATTTAAAATACTCTCATAGAAATGAAAGGAAAGCGGATCATCTGTGACCAACAGCGAAAAGGTTCCACAGCAATGACAACTTGGGCGTTGATCTGCATGTTTCAGGGCGTTGTGCTGCATGTTTCAGGATGCATGCATATGCATGCAAACACACCAGTGAGGCAGCAGACTCCTTCAGATTAGACCCTGTTCTCATCCCTGCACAAAGAACGCGTGTTTAACTCACCCCGGGCAATCAAAATGCAGGGCGTGTTATTGGCTCCGGTGCCTGAAGCTGAGTTGAGGGGAGGGAAGACGAGTCGGGAGGCGTTATCGAGTAGTGCCGCATCACATGATGGCCTGTGTGGCATAGCGACTTCTCCCAAATGGTGTTACACAAATATGAGCAGCAGTCTCCCTCCGCCACTCCTGCTGTTGAGTTTGTTGATCACAAATCACTTCTTTCAGAGGCTCTTACGTTTAATTACCCGAGTTTTGTTTCACGCAAAGCTAGGGTCTGTCATTTCAGCAGCTAGCTGCAGATTATGGTTCTGTAATATGCGGATTCATGGCGTCCAGGGCTCTGAGGATGAGGAGGTTGTGGACATCGTTGTCTCGCCATCAACGAACCCACGACCAGCCATCCCTATCAGTTCCGGGCTATGATTAAGTGTCCCCTCAGGGACCAGTTATTGGCAGGGCCAAAGTTGAGGTAAAAATGACAGACGACATGCTATTCTGGGTGTTGAAAGGGGGGGGGGGGGGGGGGTCTGACAATGTAAAGGGGTCTAAAGAAAAATGGAAAAAAAATAAAATGTCCTCCAAGAGCAACTCCTCCCAAGAATCCGGGATGACTTTCCTGATGATTGATGCAGCGAGGGAGCCCCATGTCTCCAGGCAGTAATGGTAATCCATCCATCCATCATCCATACCTGCTTTATCCTTTGCAGGTCATTGGGGTCTACTGGAGCCTTTCCCAGCTAATTTCAGGCGAGAGGCATCGAGGGGCAACATATACACACACAACCAGACATACTCACATTCACACCTACGGGCAATTTAGAATCATCAATCAACCTAGTATGCATGTTTTTGGACTGTGGGAGGAAGCCGGAGTACCCGGAGGCAACCCACACAAGCACGGGGAGAACATGCAAACTCCACACAGACCAGGGAGTTGAACCGGGAACCTTCTTGCTGTGAGGCAACAGTGCTAACCACCAAGCCACCGTGCTGCGCCGGCTCAGAGATCATTGTGCCCCGATTTTCTTTTTCCCCCCATTATAATCACCCAGTGCTCCTACCTAAGTCAGTCCTGGGCATTGCCATCCTCTACCAACCCTGGGAGGGCCCTGCACTGAGCTCAGGTCTCCTTCTTAAAGGTATAGTCTGTAATCGTATTCAAAAACATTTATTGTTATACTCGGTGAAATGGTCCTTCCATCCTGAGAGTAGCCAGGCAATAAAGTGTTCAGAAAAAGGAAAGAAAAAAAAGACCCTTCTGACAGCTTTAATCCTGTAAAAACTCTGACCAATCTGTTTTTTGCGCACAGAGTGGCACGGATTGGTCAGAGGACCAGAGGATTGGCAGGGGGGAAAGAACCAACCAGATGCCTTCATTTTAAGTCCTGCCCACACCCCCCTCTGTCCCATGCGCGCACTCGTCACGTCGAAAATCTTGCCGGAAAACTTCACACACTCGAGTCACGTTTGCTGAAGAATGGCGCAGAAAACGAGAAAACGCAGCCAAAAATACCCCCTCCCCAGTATGGGGGTCCGTGGGGATGGAGGCGTCTCCATCCCGGCGAGGGCGTAGAGCTCCGGTGCGGGTGGCAGTGCGCTGCGGTGCCACGGCTACGCTGTAGGGTACGCCGTAGCCTACGGCGTAGGGTACGCGGCGACGCGCACCATTCTGCGTTGGTGTAACGCGGAACCATAAATCAGCCTTCAGTGTGTGCTCTGTGTGCTGTTCTGAACACTTCTCTTATCTGTTGTACTCATTTTGCTGGGAAGTCGGGTCCCTCCGCCGAGACACAACTTTTGCTGTATGTGTTCATTGTTGTGTCTAAAAATGATGCGCAGTGCCCACCCAATCAGAAACAGTACAGATATTCTGTGATATTTTTTTATATTTATAAAAAAATAAAGGATCCCCATAACTTTGATTGGGTGGGCAGGACACAGGTTTGGGTGGACACAGCCCACCCCCGCCCCCCCCTAGAACCGGCCTTGCTTACAGGTGAATGAGACATGGGGTAGTTTTGTTGAAAATGTGCTGTCCAAAATGTCCTGGAAAACTCGACTCCTGCAAATGCGCGTTCCCCAAAGTTTGTGGGGGCGTGGCTTTGGACGGAGCGCTGACGGGAGGGGGAGGAGGGGGTGGGGCTTAGAGGAGGTGCCACTTTCAAATCTTGCTAGCTCTCCAACATTACTGACTATACCTTTAACCTGAGGAGTGAGCAGGCCGCTTCTTTTCACCAGACAGGGTGGGGCTTCTCTGACCGGACGTAGTGCGTGGAAGGATCACGTTATTCCGGCCAGATCCTCCCCACCCCATCTGGCACCCCGGCTGGCCAGAGGGCTCATGTATAGCCAAGGACTGCTGCATGTTTTTGTGAGGGTATCTCACATTAGCTACCCAAGGGAACACAGGGAGAACATGCAAACTCCACACAGAAAGGCCCTTTCACCAACCCCACCCAGGGTGTGGGCGCTGAAGTCATGGGGAAAATTCAGCACCCACAGCGTCCTTGGCGGTAATTGAACAATTGAACCAACTTTTTTCCTCTCCTAAGTAGTGGACTTCTTGCACTTCTGAATATGTTCAGGTTCATTTTTAAACTGAAATGATGCCAGTGTACTTTGAAATGATGCAACATGCATGCTTGTAGTCAGTTCCATACTTGGACATGACGGTACGACGTTCCCCCTTCAGATGAGCATCTGTTATCTGCTCTGAATCCGACTGATTTCTTTGCTTTTTGACGAGGGAATATCACTTTTTAACCCGAATTTGAGATGACTCTCCCACTCAACTGTTCAGGTGAAACACACCCTGATGATGGAGTCCTATTGAGGCGAGGACTGAAGGCAAAAATCTCTTACAGGTTAATAATTTGAACAAACTCCATTTTCACTTTTTTTGAATGAATGAAATAAACATTGAAGAAGCCAGTTGATAAAAACTCAGCAAATTGATGACATTTTAAATAAACCCCATGCACTGCTGATCCCATGGGCTCTCATAGATCTGTTTAGTTGATAAAAGAGCCGCTGGTGATGACTCCGTACAGGATGCTCTGACACAATTTGTACTGCTGAAGACACTTTCCTCTCTTCCTTGTGACCTGCTGCCCCCATGTGGTCAAAAGGAGTTTGCTACATACTACATATGCTACTGCTACATAGACTGGCTTTAACATTTCTCTACACGCAAATATATATATATATATATATATATATATATATATATATATATATATATATATTACTACAAAAGAAAAGAATATATTTTTATTTAATTTCACTGCTTATAACAAAAAGCTCATTACTGATGTTTTACACATTTTAAACATATTGCAGCCAGCTTGGGTCAATTGTGACTAGTATTAGAAATATTGTTAAGCCCAAACACTTCTTATAAATTATCTCCCTGATCTGTGCTGTTGCATCCAATCTCCCCACTGCTCCAATTGTTTTTGATTGCTCTTACAACAAATGACACTAAAAGTTTAAACTCGTTTGGTGCCTCTTATGCTCAGCCTCAACTGAAAACAGAGGTGTAGCAACAGAGAAGTGAATTCACATCCCACAATTGAAGGTTAATCACTGGATGACAGGTTCAGTTGGAAATGTACATCCATTCATTGCACTCACGTATAAACTGAAAGTGCACTTAATCCCCAAATGGAGCACCCTTGAAACTCTGAATGAACACCGGAAGCTTTCCTTTCCTGGCGGTATGACTCTTGCACGTTAAAGGGACAGCATTGCTGACATTATTAAAAGGAGATAAAAAAAAAATATATATATATATATATATATATATATATATATATATATATATATATATATATGAATAAAATAAATATATATGATATATTAAAGTATATATGATATATATCAAAAATGCATATATGCATATATATATATATATATATATATATATATATATATATACACCAACATGGTATTAACCATTAATATATATGCAGACAAAGAGAAAAAAAAAGAAAAAGGAGGAGATTTGGGAGTAGTGAGTCACACAGAGCTAGAAGTAAAGGACACTTTAACCCACTCGGAGAGAAAAACTCAGCCACTCCGCATCAGTGTCTCTGAACTTTTTATTTCCCATGCATAGTTTGGACAAGAGTGTAGTGGAAGCTGAAAAAACAAATCAAAAATATGAAAATAAAAATGTTGACATTCATTGTGATTTTCTCCATTTTACACATCAAAGGAATCATTTAAAAAAAAAAAGAGAAAAGATGTTGACAGCTTAAAACAAACAAAAACACGTTTTCTGTGTGGGTGAAACTCTTTCGGGAAGTCCTTCGAGGAAAGAAAAATGACGCATTCAAGACGGGAAAAAGTGCTGCATAACATAAATACATTACAAAAGAGTAGCTAAAACTGAAACATTCAGCACATTTTTATACAACACAGTGCAACCAAACGGGGCGACGCTCGCAGGACTCGGCACTCAGGTCCTCAGTGTGTGACTTTGTGACAGGACAGATGGGGGATCGATCAGGAAACGGGGAGGAAAACAAACCTCCACGGCTCACCACGTCTGAAATGAGTGAGGTTGTAAAGGCAGAACGACACGGCAGACACCGGTTGATTAAAGATGTCCCTGCTGTCCTACAAGAGCTCAGCTTTTCAAAGGAAAAGTACCTCCAAATCACCAGAAATCTGCAGCATTTCACTGCACATTTGTCAATATTTTTCTCTTTCTTCATTATTTTATTGTTAGGCCTTGCAAATCTGTGTGACAAAAACAAAAAAATAGGTGAATACTGATATCTCATGGATGCTGCTTTGTGTCTCTGAGATTTGAAAAACAAAAAGCACTTGTGTTTTCTCCTGGGCCAGAGGTGGACTTGCTTTTAAACTCCATCCCTAGAGGCATCCGACTCCTTCAATGGCCACTAGCAGGGACACCTGAGAATACCTAACTAGTCACTGGGGACATAAGAAAGAAAAAAAAAACTGTTACAAAAATAGACTTTGACCTTACTTGGGCTCCTAATTTGCACATTGTTGACTCCACTAATTGCATCTTAGCCCTTTCCAGCAAAGACGGAGGCAGAGACCCAGGAGAGAGTTGAGCTCACAGCGGCAGGACAAATTCAGACGTTGTTAACCCAACATTAAATGGGAAGTGTAGAACAACTACACCATCGAACCGGAGAAGAAAGTACTTTGCTGTATCCGCCTCCTTCCTCCTCTCAACTGTAGGTGCCTTATAGGATTTGAGAGCTGCTTGGAAATGCTGTGCTGGGACTGATTTCTAGGTTATGGGCGGAAGGAGATGAGGAAGCAGAAATCTGAAAAATAAGCTTTTGGTCTACAGGTTTATCTTCATAACCGTCCATCACATGAACAACTGATGCTCTAAGCAGAAATGTTATTAAAAGCAGTCTCATCTCTGGCCACAGGGTGCAGAAAGGGATGGATGGATGCAGATTCAGGAGCTGATGATGGGCCCTGTGCTGGTTACCTGGTCTCCTGGAGGCGTAGTAACCCTTTCAGTTATTACACCTCCTCCATAGAAGCCTTCACGGTTCCCTGCAGTTCTGAGGAACCCAGACTGGACCCTGGTACTGGATCCATAGACTTCTACAGACGGACTGGGTCAGACAGAGCCTCAATTTACCTCTTCAGATTTCTTTTTCATTTCCAGTGATTGTGGTTTTGATGCAACAAAATCCACATTACGTGGAGATGGCTCCTTCACACTGCCGCAGCCGTTTCTACGACCGCCCCGGCCCCCCGGCTCAGATATGAGGATCAGTCCCCTCTCCTAACCGCTGTGTAAAGCACGTCTGTTAAATAAATGCTGGCGTTTTCATCCAGTCAGTAAAAATGGGAAAAGGGAGATTCATCAAATATGTTGTTTACTAGCCACGACTTGGCTTTCATTGATGTAGCTTCTCCTGAACAGGTGATTTCTTCTGTTATTATTATCTCAGATCAGATGTCCGTCCATTTCACGATGGTTTCACGTTGGATTACTGTTCGTCACTACGAACGCTGGACCTTTAAGTCCATAAAATGATGGCTATTAAATGCCACATCTCTTCCTAGCTTCCTTTCTAGCGAGGCCTAATCATTTACAGGTGTGGCAACCTGCTTCTGGGACGTCGTTTGCAGGTCAGGTCCAGAAATGAGTCACTTAAAACCTGTAATTGTGAGTTTTAAAGTCGTGTGAAGATCCAAACACTGTTTTAGAAACTTACAATGGAACAAGTGAAATCCTGAGAACTTGAAGGACGGGGAAAAAAAAAAAACTGTGAAAACAATTGAACATCTAGACGTCATTTTTGTCTATTTTCTTTAAAAACCTAAAGGCAGAGTTCGTATTGGGCATTGCTGAACCGCAGAATTGTGAGTCCTGACGAACCAGTTTGCTGCGTCATAGAAAATGAGTCATTCACAGTTCTAGCTAACACTGTACTGCAGCATCTGCAGCATCTGCAGCATCTGCAGCATCTGCAGTATCCGCAGCATCTGCAGCATCTGCAGCAGCTGCAGCATCTGCAGCATCTGCAGCATCTGCAGCATCTGCAGCATCTGCAGCAGCTGCGCGGGAGCATGTGGCGTCAACTGGGTCCACGAGGAAGAGCAGGGCTCCCCACGCAAAGTACGTAATCATGTGACTGCTCACTGCCGGGCCTTCATGCCGATAGAAAGATAACATCACCAAAAAAAAGGAAAGGTGGATTTTGCGTAACCTCACATGTCGAAAGCTTCATCCTCCTCACTACATGCACCGGCGTTCGCTGAGCTCTTTCAGACCACGACAGAAATAAAACTGCGTTGGCTTCCGGACGTCATGACGACCAGGCTCAGTGTGATCCCAGTGATTACCGTGAGAGGATTTTACACACCTACACTTAGAAAAGTCACTTCGACACACCCCCATCCAAACACTTCCTTCCAACAGTATGAAAAATATACAAATAAAAAATACAAATACTCTCAGACACTAGGTAGGTAGTTTTTTTTTCTTTCTTTTTGTTGCTGTTGACATGAAATCAGTGAGGACTAAAAGATAAATATTTCACATTTTTTTTCTCCCCTGCTCTTTAAAGAGAAAATAAGAATTTCTTTATATGAAAGAAAAGGAAAAAGTGTCCATTTTGAAATATCCTTCAGTAATTAGTAACATTGTGATACCGCATATCCGTTTTTTTTTCAGCTAAAAAGCCTCTCTACTTGTCAACGAAACAAGAGCCAGTGTTGGAACCAAAGCGTTAAGCGATTCTTCTCTTCAGACATCATACATTATGCACAAATAATAAAAACATCAACAACGATCAAGTCTTTGTCCGTGCCGGAGGAAACCATTCCTCCAGTTCAGGTGCGAAAAAACGGCGAGAGTTCAGAAAAATGATTGGAGATTCATCACGAGGCTGAATCTAATGACTGCCATTGAGAAGTCAGCAGAGACGAGGAGGCTGTTTTTAGCGTCCCGCGCTGCGCCGCGGGCGCTAGAGCACTACGGAGACCAGAGGGTCCGTCTCAGCTCTTAGTGTACGACAAACTTTGACCCATGGGAGGAGAATCGGCTGCTGTGAGTTAGTGGCGCCCCCTGCAGGCCCGGCCAGGCCCTGCCGGGCGAGTAACAGTCATTCACTGTCAGTCATGGTCCATGAGGGACGGTTGGCAGAGGAGGAGGACCATCTGAGCTTTTTTTGGACTTAGTGAAGAGAACTTCCACTTGGAGAGACAGAAGACGGGGTGGGGGGGGCTCATTTCACGTGTTCAGCGCTGTGGGAGGAGCAGTAGTATTTCTTGTGAGCTATAAAAGTGGACAGACTGCTGAACTTGATGTTGCAGAGCCGGCAGAAGCGGGAGTTACCGTTCTGGAGCGGGGAGATGACGGGGGTTTTGGGGCCGGGTAGGGGGGCCGTCTGGGGGGAGGGGACGTGGTGGGGGGCGGCCTTCTCCCTCAGGACCTCAGGCACAGGGGACGCAGTCAGAGAGGGAGCCCGGGGAGGAGACACGGACAGGGGGGAGCCGGCCGGAGGGGACCCCCCCCCGGCCGACGGGCTGCCGTTCACCAGCGGGGACACGGGGGACGCCGTCATGCTGCGGGTCTGGCCGTTCAGGCTGTCTCTGTGGACTCTGGAGAGCGCTCTGGCCTGGCCGGCGGGGGTGCCGGAGGCGGCTGGGGCCGCCCCGTCTCTGGGGCTGAGGCTGGGGCTGCTGCTGGGTGTCCCCCCCGCCCCCCCCGCGCCGCCGGGCTGGGGCGGCCCGTCCTTGGGCGGCTGGATGGTCACCAGCAGGCTGTGGCTGGTCTTGAAGTGCTCCACCAGGTCGCAGGTGATGGGTCTGTTGGGGCAGTAGGGGCAGACCGCCAAGGAGGAGGCAGCGCCGGCGCCTCCCGGGGCGGCCGAGAGGCTGCTGCTCGTGTGTGACGGGGAGTTGGCCTCCGCAGCAGGTAGGGCGGAGGGCTTGGGGCTGGAGGAGCCGCCCTGAGCCCCCTGAGCCCCCTGAGCCCCCTGAGCCTGGGCCACCCACTCCGCCGGCAGGACCTTGGCCTCCCCCGGGTGCAGCAGCTCCGGCCTGCTCTTCGGGGAGGTGGAGGCGGACCTCTTGAGCCTGCTGAGCTGCTCCAGGGTGTGCGGCTGCAGGGTGGTGGCCGGGCAGTAGTAGGTTTTGTGAGCCAGGTAGTTCTCGATGCTGTTGAAGCTGATGCTGCAGGCCGTGCACTTGTGGTAGTCGCTGAGCGGCAGAGCGGGGAGGACGCTGCCGCTGCCGCGCCGCGCCGCCTCGCCCAGCCGGGGCCTCTTGCTCAGGTCCATGGGGCCGTCTCCTTCGGGGCTGGAGCTGCCCGCGGCGCCGGGGGAAACTTCCTGCTTCACTAGTCCCAGAACGGAGGGAGACGGAGCAGAGGCCGCGGCGGTGGCAGCGGCGGCTGCTGCCGCGGCGGCGGCGGCGTTAGCCAGCGCCTCCGTTCTGGCCATGTGGATCTCATACATCTTCTTCCTCTTGCGCGTGCGGATGGGCTGGTGGACGAAGGCTCCGGGGTTGCTGGACTTGACCATGTGCAAGGACCGGTGGTTAGTCGGGTCGTGGCGAGACGCACAGTAGAACCGTTTGTGAACAATGTAGTTGTCATGGCGACTGAAGCGGATGTTGCAGGCCTCACAGAAGGTCTTGTTGGGGTCGTCCTCCAGGTCCTCTGCAGAACCGCTTGCGGGACTCTGGCTGCCTTCGCTGGCTCTCCCTCCTCCTCCACCTCCCCCGCCCTCCCCCTCGGAGGAGGAGGACACTCCCTCCTTCCCCGCCGGGGTCTCTGTCTTCACCTCCACCGGGTTCTTGGCCTCTGCTACTCCTCCTCCTGCAGGAGGGTCCGAGTCGGGAGGGGAGGCGGAGGCTGCTCTGCTGGCCCCCCCGGCCTGAGGAGAGGAGCGTGCCGGGGCCTGAGCCGGGCCCGTGGCTCCGGGTCCCGGGGCCGAGCCGGCCCCCTCCCCGTGGTGCCTGCTGGAGCAGTAAAGCCTCTTATGTGCATAGAAGTTGTTGATGTTGTTGAAGGTGATGTCGCACTCGAAGCAGGTGGCTCCCTTGTGAGGCGGCGTGGCGCCGGCGGCGGTGGTGGCGGCAGCCGCGGTGGGTCCGGTGGGGAACAGGGCGGCCGGGTTGCTCTGGACGACCGTCTGGCCCTGTTTCAGACGACTGTGGACCATCTCCGACATCTTGGCCAGGATCTCGGAGGCTTGAGGCAGGATGGCTGCCTCGGGGTTGAACATGTACTGAGGTAAGAACATGGCTCCGCCTGGAACCGCTGAGCCGGCTCCGCCCACATGGGCGGGGCTGGAGCCGGGGGTGGGGCTGGTGGGCTCCGCCTTCACAGTGGTGCTGGCTGGACTCTGGCAGGAGGAGGTGGCCGTCTGCCCGTCGCTGGTCCTCCTCGCTGCCTCCTGGTCCTCCACCTCTCCCCCACCCGGCTTCCTCTCTCCGTTCTCCTTCACCTCCATCGGCTGCTCCTCCATCTCAGACTCGGACTGGGGCTCCTCTTTAATTTTCAGGGTTGTGATTGGGGCGTCGGGAGGACTGCAGGTGCGAGGCGTGGCCGAGCCCCCGTTGGCCCCAGGGCTGGAGGAGTCGGCTTTAGGAACACAGAGCTGAGGCTCCCTCTCCTTCGGAGACATCTGAGGGGGGTCCAGCGACGACGGGGTTCCCTGGCGCGGGGTGGGGCTCCTCTCAGCCGGGACCCGGACCTCCAGGTGGGTCCGCACATGCTGCTGCAGCTGGGCGGGGGAGTCGGCGCTGTGGCCGCACACCTGACACTTCAGCACCACTCCAGAATCCCCCGGACTGAGACCTGGGGAGGACGGGACACGTTAGTGGCCTGTGTTGAAAAAAATAGATTTTCCGATTCTAAATAGATTCTCATATTAATTCCTAAAAATCGATTCGTATGTCTAAAGATCGATTTTTTTTTCATCATTACATTACAACTTTTGGTATTTTTTTGTTTATGCCCAAAAAAAGGAATGTTTTGTTAAACACTCTAAAAAAAGAATAACTGGTGCCATGTTTTTGCCTTTAAATATGTTTAAAGGTATGAAAACATTAATGTTTTCAGTTATAATTACATAAATTGTCTATATTTCATTGCTTTATACTGTATACTGTCTTGGGGTTACATTTGCATAAAGTGCTAAAAACCAAATTTAAAAAAATTAAAAACCAAAAAATGGAAAAAATTAAAACGGAATGTGGGAAAAAATGTATCCGATTTCATACGTCCCCTGTTTGCTGCCCTGGATCTGTTTGGTAATTCTGACCCACACGATGTTTCTGAAAGCAGTTCTATCAACATTCTGGGAGGTGATTGGTCCTTACAGCATCATTAGCTGCAATACTTGCTGTTGAATCTCGATATAATACTAGTATTAATATGTTGCATAACTACACAGTCAAATCATTCATGCAACAACTCAAAAAACTGTTTTAATTACACTAACACAAATCAAAATTGTAATTGAATCGAATTGAATAAAATCTTGATAATTGATTCTGAATCTTAAGAATCGGAATCGAATTGATTCTTGACATTTGAATCAATACCCAGCCCTAGCCTGCTGATGTCCTGACAGCTTCTCTGCCGCTACTTGCGCTACTCACCGGTGGTCAGGGGCAGCTTGGGGAGGCCCGGCCCCGGGGAGTACACCTCGCTGCGGGATCCGGGCTGGCACACCATGTGGCTGGTGACCAGGTGACTGTAGAGGATGTCCCTGGTGGTGGAGACGAAGCCGCAGCCGTGACACACGCCGTTCAGGGTGTCCGTGTGGACCTTGAGGTGCCGCTCACAGTTTGCTTTAGTGGTGAAGGCCGACAGACAGATGAGACAGACGAACGGACGTTCACCTGAGGAGGGACGGAGAGCAACACCACCGGATGAATTTCAGGTTCCAGGAATTACAGGGATCCATGTCTTGACTAGAGATGCACCAATCGATCGGTATCGGCCGATAATGCCCCTATCAGTTTTGATCGGAGTTATCAAAATAATAGTTCAAAGCCGATCCATTTACATCAACAACAACCCGCCATCCGCCCACATCTCAGACCCAGGTCTCCTAAAGGGGCGTGGCCGTTTCTACAAAGCATCAACACTGAAAATGGCGTCGCCGGGATGGGAGTTTTACAATGTCCGAAAAGGACAACAAATGTACGGTTTGCATGGTCCAAAGGAGATACAACGAAGCTGATAAGACATTTGAAAGTTTCTCACACGAAGGAGTATATTGAGTTTTTAAAGTTGGTTGCCGCTAAGGCAGCCAAAAAAAGGAGCAACGCCGCTAACGCAGCTGAACGTAACAAAGACCTATAAACGACGGCAGCAACAACAGCAAGAAAAATAAAGACCTACATCATACGGTAATGGATTCATAAGATTCGATCATCAGCCGTTTGTCGTTGTAGCAGACATCGGGTTTAAACACATCGTTAGCTGCTTGGATCCACGGTACGCGCTGCCGGGTCGTAAATATTTCACTGATGTAATCCCGCTGGAGTTATTTAGAGTTCTAGTGTGAAGAGTTGAGCTTCAATCACAAGTTTCCTGGGTCACACGTGGCGGATGCTATCGCTAAAGCTTTCATAATTCATTTTTATTTTAAGATTTAATTCCTTTTTACACAGGAAAACTAAGGTTTACAACTTGTATCAACTCTAAGAGAGTGTCACGTCTGCTGTTGTCTGTGTTGGTGCACATATTGTGTTGTACATAATTATTGCCACAGGAAAGCTTAAGTTAGTAAGCTACACTTACTCTTTGTAAACTGAGTCTAAATCATCTCTAAGAGTCTCTAGAGTGTGAAATATTTCACTTTGCCTCAGCCTGCAATAAAACAGTCAATTCATGATACTTTCTCACCTCCTAATGTTCATACCTCAGTGTTGTGTACATGAGACAACAATATTGACGAATTTATGGATTTCACAATGTGATCGGTGATCGGCAGATACTGCTTTTGGTATCGGTGATCGGTCTAGTCTTGACTCGGCTTTACATGTGTGCATGTTGTTCTCACCGCTGTGTGTGCGCATGTGGATCTCCAGGGAGCTGGCGCTGGGGCAGCTCTTGTTGCACTGCGGGAAGGGGCAGATGCGCTCGTTGGGGTAGGAGTCCTTGGGCTTGTCCTGCGGGGGGGAGGAGGCCGCGGCCGGCTGCTTCTGGCGGCTGGCGCAGTAGTACATGAGGTGGGCCTGCAGGTTCCTCTCGCTGCGGAACCAGATGCCACAGTCCTTGCACGGGAAGATGTCCTCTGGTGGCCAGAACAAAAGAAACGTGGTTAGCTGACAGAACAAATGTAGCACTTTAAGGTTCTCCTGATGGTCCCTGAACCTGCACACGTTGTGTCACGTTTGGCGCTTTTCCACCAGCACCTACTCAGCCCGACTCGCCTCCACTTGGTTTGGTTCTTTTCCACTAGGGGTCTAACGTGCCGAGTAGATACTTTTCTGTATCTATTCTGCAGAGGTTCTAAACGGCTAAGTCAGGATGCATCTGACGTCATCACACTACAAGCCACCGATTGGTTGGGGGGTTGGAGTCAGACGTCTGAGTCAGGATGTGACATCATTTCAAGAGCGACTCGCGGCATCTTGTTCATTTTTTCCGAAGAACAATGGCAGCACAGAAATCTGTTCCGTGGTCAAATTCCGAGGTGGAGACCTTCTTAAACCTGGTGGCTGAGGAAAATATCCAGAGAGCTAGATGGGGCCACGAGGAATGAAAAGATATACCAGGAGCTTTCTCAGTCCATGTCTGCTCAAGGCTACAAACGTCACAGCAGCTACCCGCCTACTTCTGATCTGAGTATTGAAAAGAAACGAGGGAAAGGCGAGTCGAGTCGGGCTGAGTAGGTACTACTGTAAAAGCGCCAGTTGTTTCCTAAATACGAGCAGATCAGCAGGAGTGAAAGGACTTCCGGTCAATGTGCCGCCCTCTTCTGGAGTCAACTCACTTTTGGTTCCTCCAAATGTATCCATCTTTAAAACCAAACCAAGTCCGTGCCCTTTGAAAGTGCTTTAAACATAAAAACACCTCTGTGTTTATTTCACCCTCACGAAACACGGCTCAACTCTCTTTTGTGATTTTACCTTCATTTTATGCTGTTTTTATTCATTCTTTTCTATCGTCATTATTTTTTCTTCATCTTGATGTTTTTTGTAAATAGCTTTGGTTCACCTTTGTGTGGGAAATGTGCTTCATCAGTAAATGTTGGAGTGTCTGCTGAAGATTCGCTCATTTGCACAAATGAATCAATGTGAGTGTAAGGGCCGTCTTTTGGCACGTTTGTAAGGATATGTTTGACCCGGCCCGGCCCTAACCTGCAGACGGCTGCTACATTACCAGCTAGAATCAAGCACAGCGTCTGTTTCCACACTCACATGTTGTGCTGCTGTCCCTCACAACTCTGAACCCCCCACACAAAGAAGTTACTGCTTGCTTGTAAATAAGTTCTGCTCCACTTCATAACTCTCTGTACTTGCTATCAACAAGGAATGTAAACAACTACATCTAGGCCCGTGCACAAAGCACAGAAAAATAAAACAGTATCAGCAAATAAGCTTCAGGTGGATTATTATGATGAACAAGCTTTTATGTCTGAGGACAGCTCTAATGAGGTCATTCCTGTCTTATAAAGGTGAGGACACCGGACCTCACAGGGATACACACTGACATTCCATAGCTACAAGTCTCCACGGCAACAAGGCACCAGCGCTATGGCAACAACAATTATCACGTCTTATCATTCAAGTTATTTTTGTCCACGTCCAATTATTTGCTGCAGTGCTGTGCAGTCCTCCAAGAAGATAACCACGGATCACAGCGAGCTGTGTGTGTGTGTGAGCGACTATCAGCCAGACTTCTGCTCAGCCCACAGCCGACCGGACATCCTCGGATCTGCAGGGGCCGCAGGGAAACTGCTCTGCTGGCTGTTCAGAGCTATACTGCCACCTGGTGGCTGAACTCAGCATCACAGTAAATCACACCAGCCTTTAGTTATCTGCTCATGTGAATAAATAAGGGCACAGATGAGCCTCCTCCTTTCTTTTTTTTTTTTACTCTCGAATGGTGAAAATAAATAAATATAGGGTGGGCTATGTATGAGTAGGATCAGATCATACACATAAATAAATAAATAAATAAATAAATAAATAAATAAATAAATAAATAAATAAATAAATAAATAAATAAATAAATAAATAAGGGCACAGATGAGCCTCCTCCTTTCTTTTTTTTTTACTCTCGAATGGTGAAAATAAATAAATAAATATAGGGTGGGCTATGTATGAGCAGGATCAGATCATACACATAAATAAATAAATAAATAAATAAATAAATAAATAAATAAATAAATAAATAAATAAATAAATAAATAAATAAGGGCACAGATGAGCCACCTACTTTCTTTTTTTTCCCTCTCGAATGGTGTAAATAAATAAATAAATATAGGGTGGGCTATGTATGAGCAGGATCAGATCATACACATAAATAAATAAATATTAATGACTTAAGTAATGTAAAATATAATAATACATATCTATCATCATCAACATCACAATCTTCTTTGAACATACAAAGCAGTAATAATGGCGATCTATACAAAAATACACATATTGTGTGTGTGTGTGTGTGTGTGTGTGTGTGTGTGTGTGTGTGTGTGTGTGTGTGTGTGTGTGTGTGTGTGTGTGTGTGTGTGTTAATTAATTAATTGGTTTGGTTCTGGAAAAAAAAATATTTAAAAAATAAAAAAGCCTCCTCCTTTCTAACCACTGTGTTGTACACATTGTCATTAAACTCTAGAGTGCAACACTCACTGTTGACGACGGCCGTAGCCAGGATGGCGGCCATGCCGGCCTGCTGTGGGAGCAGCTGGATTTCCGAGTGCAGCGCCGCCGGGTACAGCGGCTCCTCCTTCACCAGCGGCTGTTTCTGGGTGACCAGGCTGAGCGGGGGAGACAGCTGGGCCCCCGAAGACGAGGGAGGAGGAAGAGGGGACAGGAACGCCAGCAGCGTGTGGCCGGCTGCCGTCTCCCTGGTCACCTTACAGAACAACTGCTCACCTGGAAACACGCAGTCAGACCCCGGTTAGTAAACTCCCAGACACACAGATACACTCATGTTTAAGGAAGTGGTGTTGTATGTCATGAAGAGGCGTGCAGAGGCTGCACCTTGGCTGTAGATGGTGCAGTTGGCGGCTGAGGCCTCGCGGGTCAGAGGGAGGCGACTGATCCAACACCCTGGAGCTTCACACGCCAGGGTCAACGCCGCGCTCTGGTGAGGGAAGGAAAGATCACTGATCAACCTGAGCACCGGGAAAAGCTGCTCACCTGAAGCAGAGACTACACACTCGCTTTCAAAGTTTTCAATTCAATTCAATTTTATTTATATAGCATCTATTAAAACAGAAGTTGTCTCCAGGATCTTTCCAGATACCAGAACATGACCCCAGACCAATTATTACATAAACAGTGGCAAGGAAAAACTCCCCTTTAGGAGGGAAGAAACCTGGACCAGGACCTGGTTCTTAAGAGGGGAGCAGCTGGGCAGAGCCGGAAAAGAGAAAAACATACTTAGGAAGACTTAAAAAGAACATACTTATAAAATAAATGGTCAAATAAACCTGGTCATGTGCTGGTGTCCATCTGAGGCTGCATGACCTCCGTTACAGACCTGGAACAACACGCTGCTTTTATTTGATTAAATCACACCATTAACCTTCTCTACCAGGGAGGCTGCAAGTGGGGACGTTTTTTTGGGGGGGGGTGTTAATAAAGACTCCATTTACATTTAACAGAGAAAAAGAAAACAAGATTAAGCAGCAGGTGGTTTAATCTATCCTCAACGCCCTCCCCAGGCGTCCCCACACAACTCCCCGCCAGCCAATCAGAACTGAAGAAGCATTTCAGGTGACAGGTGTCACGGTTTAGGTGTCTATATGCGCATTTATTTATATTTTAACTCTCCAATTAGCAAAATACTGGATACCTTCCCCTGCCTCATCACTATCTCGGCTTGCCTCGACGCGGGGCCCCGCGTCTGCTTGAGACCCGGTTGGATCGGTGATTATTGTAACAAATGTATCAAACGAGCCTTTCAGAGAGGCATTAAACTCTTCCATTTTCTTTAGTTTTTTTCTTTTTTCATTCCCTGATGGAAATTTCCTGATTCTGTCTCGTTCTCTCTACATTGTGTGACAGTTTGTTCCAAACTTCACCCGTCTGGATCAGAGCAGCTTGTGTCTGCGCTTGGTCTGACTCAGTTGTATTGAACAACAGACACGCGCATCATTGCACATATATTTATTGATATGCACAGACTAGTACACATTTAGGTCTGTAATGGAACGTGACTGTTGATATTTATAAGGGAAAAAAAAAAATAAAAAAATCTTTTGAAAAAAAAACAAAAAAATTGGAAAAAAAAAACGCGAGGCCCCGTGCGGTCGTACGGTTCGCACACCCCTTGCGGCGGCCCTGGGTAGAGATACTCAGTGCTAGTGGGTGAGAGCACAGGTGCACCTGAGGGTGCCCCCTCCGGGCCCTGCAGCCTCCAGTCTCCCTCGTCTTGTTTTAAAGCTCTCCCTTGAAAGCTGCTTCAGCTCTGCATTGGCCTGCTCTGGAGATCATCTCCGGCGGCGGCACTTCTGAGCCTCAACATTTGCTCAAACCCAATCCACAAATACGACATTCGCACAAGTGCGTTTGCAGAGGTTACAACCAACTTGAATAGTTTGACTAAATGAGTCTTCAGGTATGTGACAACATGACAAGCTCGTCTCCGAGATGATGTTGCACATTCCTGTGCCTCTCGTACGAAACGCAGAGAGGCTAGAGTACAGGTGGCTCGTCCCAGCTGCAGTAGGTGTAACTTATTTCTGTTCTCCTGTTTTCAAAGCTGCCAGAGGGCCAAAAACAAATCCAGTAAAAGTACAATCCTTCGGGTCTTGTGAGTGCTGTGAACTGGCCATCTTTACACCGAGCAGACCTGCAGATGGTCACGAGCAGTACAATCCTCAGTGTTCAGTGTGAGGTAAACACGGGCCTCTGAAAGGGCTGCTGGCACATCGGCAGCGATTACAGCCCCAGGAGGAAATGAGCAGATGAAGGGAGCATGGGCTGAACAAAAGGAAAATAAAGAGGAGGAATAAAGGAGGAAGAGAGAGAGAGAGACAGAGAGATCTGATGAGGTCGACGGCCGGCTATTGAGCTGACTGCAATAATAAGATTCACGGTGGATACACTGGACAAAGAAAGTCAACATGCAGGGTATGCATGTGTGGAGGTATGAACACACACACACACACACACACACACACACACACACACACACACACACACACACACACACACACACACACACACACACACACACACACACACACACACACACACACACACACACACACACACGTCCAGCTTGCCTTCGTCAGGACGTCGTCTCCACCTCAGCATCGTCTCCACGCCGGAGCGATACAATTCCCCGTCAGAAACGGCTGATTTGTTCGCAATATTTTCCTGAACACCTTCCTAAGCCATTGGTCAGTAAACGAGTAAAATATGTCTCTTCCGACTCCTTTCTGTTTTTTTTTTTATTTATTGAACCGAACAGTTTTACAATCTGTTCACTGAAGCTCAAACGTCTTGTTCATGACGACCCAACAAACATGTCCTCAGCTCAACATATCTCATTTCTAACACATGCACAAGCTTGAAAGCATAAGAAGTACATTTTTATTGTTAATTTATCTTTACATTTTCTTTATAATTATAAGATATTTCACAGAGAAATTAATATGGGTCTGACTGAAAAGGAACTAAAATTAAACTAAATGCAGCTAAAATATGATACAAGTTGGATTTTATCATCTTGGGAGTGCAATGTATTTGCTCTGCCAGCTCAAGTTTGGATTAAAAGTGAAAGAGAAAGAGCTCCTTCCTACTGAAATCAAGAGGTGTGCTACTTCTCAGTTCTTTTCATAAATGTGAAAAAATAAAGTCGCGGGTGATCTACGGAAGAGTATTAGGGCCAGGCAGGAGAAAAATAAAAATATTTTAGAGGAAGATTTTTTTTACTTATGTACTTTGAGAAAAAGGTGAAATGTCGAGAAAAAAGTCAAAAATTTGTGAATAAAGTTGAAATGTTGAGAAATTTTGACTTTATTCTTGAAATTGTATTTCAACATTATTCTCGACATTTCGACTTTTTTCTCAACATTTTGACTTTTTTCTCGAAATGCACAATAAAAAAAAAACAACTTCCCCACTCAAATATTTTTTCTCCTGCAAGGCCCTAATACTGTTCCGTAGTGATCACAGCTGACTCCTGACACATGTTTATGAACTCACACACTTCTGCTTTTATCTCTCTTTCTCTGTCCGGCGTAGAACACGGCTGGCAGGTCATCAAGATCCCCTTTAAGACCTGATCCAGCTGCAGAGCGCATGTACATGAGCGCTCCACATCTGGCTGAGGTGCAGAGCTCCTCCCTGTCCACCAGGGGGAGGCCTTCCCCCAGCTCAGGACCCGAGCGTCCCCTCGGCTCACTGACGGAGCACAAACTGGAGATAAGGGTCAAAGTTGATGCAGCGCTGCTTCCTGTCAAGTGTTTTCTTTTACTCTTTTGTTTCAACCAGTTGCATTCAAACCGGGGTTGAACAGCTGCAGTTTGCACTCCAACCTTTATCCACGATATCTACGGCCGACTTCCTATCCGTGCTGCATTTGATGCGATCGGAGCTCAGCTGAATCACTAATGCGTCTTAAATAAGCAGTGGATGGTTGTAGATATCCAGCAGAGAGCCCGTAACAGGAAGCGCACTTCAAATGAACTGGTACAGTTCACACATTCGGCCAAGAACGGACTTCTGCTGCTGATAAGTGATTCTCCCTGCTCATGTGTCTGACTTTCATTTTCTCTATCTGTAATAAACCACCCCAAACCCCGCATCCCCTGCTGGCCAATGCATCCTTAAATACTTTTAAATAGTAGAGCCACCATGTAGTCGGAGAACACACACACACACAGCCACCGTGTTACCAGATACGCTGATTGATCTGCACACAAAGGCAGAAACCTGTGGACTACAGCTCAAGAAAACACATCATCAACATCGAAGGGATCAAAATGAAACCTCCAATTTTATTACCGTTTATCATTTCTAAGAAAAAGGCTGCTGCATGCAGAACCTCAGAAGCTTCCTCTAAAGACTTCATCCTTGTTGATAACTAACAGAAACAAACAGATAAATGATCCAACAGTTTTAGCTTCCTTTCTGCAGTGAAGATATGACTGCATTGTTAGGTTTGACACAATAAAGCCTAAACTCATCATGTGACTACTGCTGAGCCGTTTGTTGCCGTTCAAATGATCATATCATATTAAATGTGTTTTAATTTATTAATAAAACCCACAAAGTCAATCATTTTGGCTGATTTTTTTAAATACTAGACATCACAGAAACGTGAAGTTGGTGCTGCGCAACATGTCTGACTAGATGACTCTATCAAAACATTCATCTGATATCTGTGGTGTTCTTCTTTTTGAGAAGTGACTCAAACTGAAAGGCAAATGTGAGAAGTTTCTGCACCAAATGTGGTCTGATTCTCTTTATCGGCTTGGAAAGCCTGCAAATGCAGATGGAGTCACATCTGAGAGCTCTGTGCGCCTTTGTCCAGCATGTGTTGTGCCGTCTCCTCTCTCCGCCGTCTTCACGCCACCGACCTGCACACTGATCTAAACACAGGACGACCCGGGTCGCCTGGAGCGGAGAGAAGGCTGGACGCAGGTCTTCTCGTATCGTTTCCAAGCCTCAACCATTCACCTTTTACTCTTATCATTGTTTATCATTCATTTATCAAACAACGCGAGCCGCTCGGCGGACCTAAGCTGTTTCAGGCTTTTAACTAAAAGCAGCTCCAGAGTTCCCAGCATCACTGCGCTGCTCCAGGTTTGCTCAAAGCCCCTCGTGACCACGCTTTAGGATACATTTCAGAGCGTCTCCTCTTATCTCCATGTGCAGCCTGAGGCCCTCAGACAACAGCCTGTCAGCTGTTCCTGGATCAGATTCAGCACTAGAGGGGATCAAAACTTTGGGATGATCTGCCTGAGGAGTTGAGACTGCTTCCTTCAAATCCTGTTTTAAAACTCACTTTTATCAAAGTTTTTAAGCTTCTCTGGTTTTCGCACATTAATCATTTTGTTTTCGTTGCTTGATTTAGTTTAGGAAGACATCAGAAGGTCCTGCACACATGTTCAGACGGATCACATGTGGAGCTCGGAGAGGAAGGATGTTGTCTGGGAGAAGAGGACAGACAGAAGGAAGCCTCTCAGCCTGTTGTGCGTTGAAGACTGAGGCAGAGCGTATTGTATTTCATGGAGAACTAGCGCTGATGTGGAGATACGGCTGCTTTTGTTTTAATTTGTAACCCAATGCTGGAGCCGTCTGAGCTGTAAGTACTGCTAATTTGTTTCAGACTAATTCATCACGGCCACGGCTCTGGAATTTACCACGATAGGGCAACAGGGAGAAGTCAGTTAGTGGAAAACACACACACACACACACACACACACACACATACATACAAATATACATATATACACACACACACACACACACACACACACACACATACATATACATATATTATATATATATATATATATATACTGTATATATATATATATATATATATATATATATACATATACATATATATATACATACATACACACACAGCAAAAGAAAATGAGAATCCCTCACACAGGCTCATTCTTCACAGATCTAACACACAAAGTAATTACTGCATACGATCGTCTCACATCCAGTGGAGAATTAATAACATCTCCCTCACGGAGCTCCATCCCTGACTGCAGCCGTGTCAACATGTACTCGGCTTAAACTCTGTTTTTTTTTCTGCCGTCTGCAATAAAAGAAATGCAAGAGTTTGTGTCATCAAAAGCAAAAAAAAAAACAGGTCTTCCATGGCCTCTGGTGTTCTCACTCCTCCTTTCATCAGCTCCTCGCAGAGCATGAAGAGTAGCTGCAAAGCTCCACCCACTGGTCGTCAGGATAGGTGCCTTCAAACCTCTGCGCGGCACATCTGGCCCCATCTGTCTAAGACTCTGGGTGGTGCTCAGCAGATGCAGAGCAGGGCTCCACAGCCCGGACCTTGCTTGCATGTTTGTTACTCATAAAAACAGCAGAGCTGCTGGTCTGTCAGTGCTGGGCCCATAACTGTCAGCACTCCTTAGTATGACCACAAACGGAGGCTCACATAATTTAATTACAATAAAATCAAAAAAACGGGGATATTTGAAAGTGTCAACTGACTACTTTACATCAGACAATAAGCGAGTAATAAGTGAGTGCAGATCCCAGAGAAGTGGGGGGTGTTAGAGAGCAGAAAGGCCAGCGGATGACATGGAAACCTTTGCAGTTCTGTTGGCCTGACACCAATCTCAGCACCTCCAGTGGTCAACAGACGCCCAAGGGAGACGCGTGAGGAGCTCTGAGACCCTCCCAAACTGCCGGGTATCCATAGTGACCAATGAAAACTCTTAACAAAGGCCTGCAGGTTGTTTCACAGGTGGCTGGAAGAGTTTGACCCTTTTTGACAAACGTTTGGAGGCGACTCGGTTGGATTGTGTAAACTGGGGTTCATGTGTAGAGTCTAATGGCGCTTTTCCACTAATACCTACTCAGCTCGGCTCGACTCGGGTTGGTGCTTTTCCACTAGGGGTCTAACGTGCCGATTAGATACTTTTCTGTAACTACTCTGCAGAGGTTTTAAGCGGCTGGGTTGGCTGCGTCTGACGTCATTACACTACAGGCCACCGATTGGTCGGGAGGTTGGCCAATCCAATGTCTGAGTCACGATGTGACATCATTTCAAGAGCGACTCGCAGCTTCTTGTTAATTTTTTGTGAAGAAAAATGGCAGCACAGAAATCTGTTGCATGGTCAAATTCCGAGGTGGAGACCTTCTTAAACCTGGTGGCGGAGGAAAATATCCAGAGAGAGCTAGATGAAGCCACGAGGAATGAAAAAATATACCAAGAGCTCGAGTACGTCACAGCAGCTTCGCTCCAATCCAGCCTACTTCTGATCTGGGTATTGAAAAGAAACGAGGGCAAGGCGAGTCGAGTCGAGTGGGGCTGAGTAGGTACTACTGTAAGAGCGCCATAAATGGACCTGAGCTCCGGTAACGTGTGTTAATGAGATGGGGGCTTCACAGAAGCTGCCAGAGACGCAAGAGTGTCACTAGGTCAGCTTGTTCCTCCGTCAGCTGGAGCCCCAGCTCTCTCCATCTTGGTTGAGAGTGCCGTCTTAAGCCCCGTCAGCCAGAGGAGAGTGTTTGAGCCGGAGTCTAAGCCCTCGCCCAGACCCCAGCCCCTCATGAATATTAACCACCCCCAGCCCCGCTTTTAATCTGCCTGATCCCCGCACTGCTGCCGCCGCCTCGATAGCGAATCTAATTATTTGGCCTGATATTACCCCCCCCCCTTACCGCTACCCTTCCTCTCCCACTCCTTCACACCACGTCGGGGTGCCCAGCTGCAGCAGCTCGTGTGTGTGTGTGTCACTACACACATCAGCTAAACTCCAGAACCACTTTCCTCTGTTGAAGTCGGTTCAAATATAACAATCACATTCGTATACCTCCAATCCCCCCCCGCCCCCACCCCCACACGACGTCCTCTCCTTATCAGGCACACAACCGCCCTCCTCCTTCCAGATAAAACTTGAATGCAAATGATGCCGGGGCTGATTTCATTTCTTCATTTTCTTCCCTCGCTCGGCAACAGAACGGCTCCTCTCCGTCCTCCGTCCTCTCACTAGTAAAGTCAAACAGTGGAGATGATGGCGATGATGGGGACATGAAGCAGATAACTTTCCCTGAACCAAGCCCAGCCCCTCCTGCAGATGATCAGATTACCGTTCCCCCCGGTGCAGCTGTCAACGGCCACAGTTTTACTGCAGCCGCTGGGGAATGAGAGTGTTTGTCTATGCAAATCACTGCCATCCAGCGCGGCAACGTCGCCTGGACGCCGTTTCACACGCTTTACCGGGGGTTTACACGCGGCTCCGAGGTGGGGTCACCACAGCCTCCGGCTGGTTAGCAGAACCACGACTGAGTCGCTGCCAGATGAGAGCATGTGCACTGGGAGGACGGTTGAGTGGCCACAACCGCTGCCTTTTATTAAAAACACATCTGTCGTTACCAAACACATCTGCTCTGCAGACCGTCACACTATGAAGTCTATGTGAGACTTTTAAATGACATATTGATTTCTTAGTCTTAATTACAGTACATCCCTATAAGAAGTGGCAGTTGGACTTTCAGTGATTTACAACACATCTTCTCCATTTTTATACCTTTGCAAACAGAAAATGATGCTGGGGTTCAAAGAGCTCTACTCACAAAGGTAGGACAGTCATGACAGCCCTTTACAGACCACCGTCCGATGGAGACTGGACATCTACAGACTTGTCCGAATGGGTTTAGGATCAGATGTTGCAGCTAAGTGGGGTTTCCACCGTGTGAGTGTTGGGCTTTATAACAACGACACTTGTTAGTGGAAGAGGAAGAAGTCGCTTGGAATTCTTCATCAAACTTAGAATGCAAATGATGGTTTGGTCAATATTATTGACTCTTTCAATTCAATTCAATTTTATTTATATAGCGTCTATTACAACAGAAGTTGTCTCTAGGATCTTTCCAGATACCAGAACATGACCCCCGAGCAATTATTACATAAACAGTGGCAAGGAAAAACTCCCCTTTAGGAGGGAAGAAACCTGGACCAGGACCTGGATCATATCTACCACAAAGCTATGTTTGAGACTAACTATTATAGTCTTGTTCTACAGCTGCAGCTACGACTACTGACTCTAACACACTAGAGTTTACACTAACTAGAGGTTTACTAAACAGAAAGGTTTTATGTTTGGTTTTAAAAGTGGAGGTGGTGTCAGCCTCCTTAACCCAGAACCTTAACTCTGCTGTTAAAGGCTCAAGTCGGCTTCGAGGTTCTCCCATTCTGGGAGGATTTCCTCTTTTTCTTGACCTTTTCTCTAAGGATGCTGCACTTATGTGTGAAGAGGAGGGGCAGCTGGATGCACAGCCCCGGCTCCTCAACAATACTCTAGTCAACAACGTCATTGTTTATTCATGGTTTCCTGCCATCTTCTTCCGTCTCAGAGGGGCGGCGCTGTCCTCCGCTGCCACCTGTCTTAAAAGGCTGCCAGCGAGCCATTTTTATTCACTTGAGTTAATCTTTCCGAGCTATTTATTGGGTTTCATTTAATTTCTAGCCCGATAAAAAAAACACGTCATTTCCTCCCATATAGAGTGGAGAAGGGATGTGTACAGAAGTGTTTGCTGTGGCCATCAGCGACATATTCATGTTGAACTTTCTAGTGTTTGACTGAAGCCTGAAGATGTTTCCCATCAACTTGTTCCAGGAAAACACTTTTTCTCCAAATATCCTCTTTTGCATCAAAGGTCTCGTTCTCCTCTGGATGAGAATTTAATAAGCCGATTTGATCCCCTCCCGACCTTTCCAACCATCTTGCCTTCATCCATTCATTCATTTCCCTCACAAACTCACTCATTCCATCATCCGATTCACCCTCTCCCCCCTCCGTCTCCCCTTTCACCGTCTGTCCTGCTCTCCCTCCTTCCTTTTTATGCATACACCTTTCTTTCTTAATCTCCGATTTGCTTCCTCTCCCCAACTCTCATTCCTGCCCCTTCTGTCTGCCCGCCCCTCCTTATATCATCCTATCTCTCCCTCCTTTCTCTTGCTCTCAGTCTATCTCTACAGGAAATGGTTTCTTTCCCATCCAGGGGGGTGCAGGGGTGCACTCACTGTCCCAAACAAAGAGGTCACTGTGTGAATCCTCCAAAAACACAAAGAAGAAAAGGAAAGCAGATAAAAATCAGAACCCTACTCTCATCCGCCTCTCTCATCCAGACCCACGCGCACGCGTGCGCGCGCTTTACCTCCCATTTCCCCAACATTCAACAGAAAAAGCATTTTTGTTTCTTTTCACTGTATTTTCCACTCCGGAGGAGCAAACATAGGAGGGTGCAGCACAGGGAAGGCCTGCCCCCCTTCTGCAAGGGCTGTTTTTGCAACAGCCACACACGCCAGTAAAGAAGAAAAAGGAGAAAAAAATTGAGGGAGCCAGGTTTGATGAGCTGCATGCAAATGACATGTAAAAATATAAAACTGCAATACTTAAAACGTGGCTGAGATAAGAGATTTGAAAATGAGGCACTCTTGGAAAGCGGGCTCCTGAACTGCCGGAGATGAGGCTCAGAGATACAGTACAGAGGTTTCCCCTTGCCTCTTCTCCACTCCCACACCTCCTCCTCCTCCTCCTCCTCCTCATCCTCCCCCCCTCCTCCTCCAGCCTGCAGAAGCTGGTGCAGATGACAGCCAGATGCAGATACCAGTCACTCATTGCCACTGAGTGATGAAGACCTCCTCCCTCATTCCTGCCCTAGCCCTCCTCTTCCATGTTTACCCAACGTCCTCGCCCAAAGTCCTCACCCTGTTTTCTCATTGAGGGCTACAAATCAATCCAGAAATCTTGTAATGATTGTGTAATTTTTGAGTCAGACCTGAACTTCAACAGCCATCTAAAGTTTATCACTAAATCTGCCTATTACCACCTCAAAAAAATGCTAGAATTAAGGAGATTCTGCTTAAACAAGACATGGAAAAACGTATTAATGCATTCATTTTCAGTAGGTTGGATTATTCCAATGGCATGTTTACAGGCCTTAACAAGAAATCAATCAGGCAGCTGCAGCTGATCCAGAACAAGCCGCTAGAGTCCTTATAAACACCAGGAAACTGGACCACATTACACCGGTCATGAAATCGCTACACTGGCTTCCAGTGAGTCAAAGGATAGAGTTTAAAATCTTACTGCTGGTCTACAAAGACCTGAATGGTCTTGGACCAAAATACATGCTGGATCTGTTAGTTCCCTATGAAGCTCCCAGACCCCTGAGATTCATCTGGATCTGGTTTGTTGTGGTTCCAGAACCAGAACCAAGCAAGGTGAGGCAGCGTTCAGTTATTCTGCTCCTCACCGGTGGAACAAACTTCCTGTAGACCTGAGGTCTGCTCCAACTGTAGATCCTTTAAATCAGGCCTAAAAACATTACTGTTTACTGAAGCCTACTCTTAAATTAAATACTTACCTGCTGTACTCTACTGCCCTTATTTTTAACAACTTGTGCTTTTTATTATTTTACCTCTTTTCTTATCATTTTATTTGTTATTTACTGTTTAATTGTGTCTTGCTGCTTTTAATGTTGATGTAAAGCACTTTGAATTACATTGTGTTGAATTGTGCTATACAAATGAACTTGCCTTGCCTTGTCTCTCAAGTCTCTCTTCAGTCCATGGACCCCTCCTTCCTCCCTATTTGGTCTCTTCTCTACTTCTATGGTTTCATTTGATCACTATTTGACCTTTTTCTGCAGCTTCTGTTGGGGCGATGCTTCCCCTCTTCTCCTGCCGGGTCTCGGCTGACAGACTGAGCGACCAACAGCTGCTGGTGTGATGTGTGCGAGTAATACACGGGGATGTAGAAGCTTCAATAGTCATCATTCAAGCGCTCCAAAGGGTTTTACTCACAAATGTTGAAAGACAAGACACTGGCGACCTGTCAGTCACAGCCCAGCGTCTGCAAGGTTACGTACAGAAGGGAGAATTCCTTTTCGGACTAAAACTTGAGATTTCCTTTATTGCATTGTATCTGGGTAAAATTCTAGATGGACTTATGGCCCAGGACAACTACCTCTATAAAATGCTCTTGGCTGTGAGCAACAAGGCTGTTACACGGAAATGGCTGCACACAAATCTGCCATCAAAGGACGACTGGACCACAATAGTTGAGGATATACGTCGCATGGAAAAACTGACCTTCTCCTTAAGATTACAGGCTGAGCAGTATATAAAATATTGGGAAAGGTGGACTTTATATTCTGTGGAATTGACTATGTAAATGGAAAATCCAGTTTTTTTTTTGGGGGGGGGGGGGGGTTCTTTATTTGTATTAATGTATGCCCTAAGTCAACCTGTTTGTTCTCTTATTTTTATTTTTTTTTACTTCCTTTATTGTTCGAAAAAACTTGAAATCACCAATAAAGAAATGTTGCAAAAGAACTGCTCTGTCTCCTGTCTTTCATCTGGGTAACACACAGGTACTAACTGAGCACAGTTTTAGATCCCTCTCTATTTCATTTATTCTTTCAGGTCATAGGAGCACATTTCCATCTAAATGTTTTGTAAATTCTACCTGAATATCTAGAAAATCAATAAAATAAAATGTATATACTGTACGTTTTCCTTTCCATCCGGAAGTATTGAGATGTTATTCTGAGTCATGGAGACAAACAGTACACGGCTCTGGGTCTCCGGCCAGAACAGCAGAAGAACAGGATGAACTATGATCAAGTGTTCAAAAGAAAGCAGCGAGAAGAAGAAAACAACAACTCATAAGAAGGAAAACAGAATAAACAAAGATAATGATGAAGGCGCTGCGGCAGCGAAAGCGTGTCCACTTATCTGCCAGATTACTTCTGCACATCTCTTTCTACAGTTCACACAACACTTTTGTCATTTCACAAGGGGGGAAAAGTGTTGTCATATTCAAAGATACGTTTATTTGTCCCTTTATTTCTCAGTGTTTCCATTACAAACGCTGGGTGGAGACAAAACGAGTGATGACCAGCTCACGTATCTGTGAAAGGTAACCGTTTTAAAAGGAAGCCGACCTTGGGAACTTTTCCTTGCTTCCTACAGGTTAAAAGTGGCAGAAACATACTCATCTGGATAAACTCACTTACTTTGAAAAAATGTGGTCCTCTCTCATTCATTATCTCACACCTCCTATCAGAAATTGACATTTCCCCTTCACATTAACAAAGTAGTGACAAGACGGAAGAGTAAGACTGGCTAGGGTGGTGGGGGGTGCTGTTTTATGTATTTTTACCTTTATTTTATTTCTTTTTTATTTACTCATTTATTTATTGTTATTCTTAGTTATTTTTATTCCTTTGTATTTTGCATTCCACATTTTTTATCAGTTTCTTCCTTCACCTGTACTCTATGCGCACTGATGTGTGTATACTGTAAATTTGTAACGGTATTTTAATGTGCTCTAATAAAACACACTTGAAAGGTCAAAAGTGGCAGACACTAGCGGACACGAGAGCAAGGACACGACTCCTGACAGCTATCTGTTCATGGTAATCTGGACACAGATGTCATACATGCAGAATCTGTTGGCACAGGACAACATCTTTGGTACCAAACACTTTCTGGTGTTAAGTTTGTTTGTTTTTGCCTGATTGTCATTGACCCGTCACTCTTCTCAGAGTGCTTCATCTGCAAAGACAAGAATAATCTGACGAGAAAACACTGGTCAAAATGCAAATCGCCGATGACCGTTTGACACTTTCTGCCTTCAAAAGATAAGCTGCATTCAAATTATTATCTGGACGGGAAGTTCTGGTTTGGATATTCATTATTTGCTGGTCACAGTACACTGGACATGGGCATGAACTCCACCCAGAGGTGGCACCATTGGACCACAGTGGAGTGGTCTGAAGTGTTTTCATCCAGAAGAGAAGAGTGAGTTTGTTCACGAGGAAGAACCATGCCTGAGCCACTTTCAGGACACGTTTCAGAAGGTCAAGGGTCAGCCCTTTTGAGACCCATGTAGATTGTCAGATGAAATGTCAGAAAACACCCCTGACGAAACAAATCCAGCTCACATTAGTGAAGTTAGTTTTTTCAGTAAGTAATAATCACATCAAGGTAGGTGGAGTATCCCGATCATAAACTACATTTACATGGACAACAGTAATCTGATTATTGACTAACCGAATTAAGACAACATTCTGATGAAAACTTTTACGTGACTTGGTGTAAAAGTATTCCCTTTGTAATTCAGCTTTACTTTTTCTCTTGAGTTGCACTGATTTTAGCACACTTTCCAAGTCTCCTCGTTGTGGATGAGGCTGCTCTTCAGCCACTGACGGTCAGAAATGAATAAAATGTTAATATTTCACCTCAGTGTTGGTGTTAAAATGTGTGTTGCAGTAATAATCCTCAGAAGCGCTCCGACTCCTTTACATGCATCTTGCCCCGGTACGGGTCTTTCACTCCTGACAAATTCCCATTATTAGGTTTAACATTCTCTCATGTTAGATCACTGATGTCTGGATCTACATCACCATGTTCAGCTTTGTGAACTCTTTTAGAAAGAAAGCCTGTAACTTTCAGCACCTACGTCACCCAGGCTTCTTTCTCAAGCTTTATTAAATGGCATTTAAACACAAACTGTCCTCAAAGCCCCAGATAAACACACAGATATTGATCCGCATCAAAGATGAAAGCCATAACTTGTGGACTACAGAAACCAGGGTCCTCCTCGGACGGCTGCGTTAGAATATCGGAAGCAGTCTGGTCCTGCTCGCAGGCGCTGAAGCTCTCATTTTTTATTCTTCTCTAATGACTTCTGTCACGGTTTTTGAGGAACCAATGAGGGCATCACAAGGAGTACCGTCGAGGGGGAAATGCTGTCCTAGAGTATCTGCTGTTATCAGCCTGTTTGAATCATTATCAGGTTCCCGCCTGCCAGTGTGGCCTTTCAGAGCAGATGGAAACGCTCAGCCTCCAGTTAAACTGGTTAGTGTGAGCGGAGGCCACTTAATACTGCGCTGGCGTCCAATCACCTGCTGCACTACAGCGGTTGGCCTGGTGCAGCTGCGGCACACCTCCTCTCCTCTCACATCTCTCAGCCTGTTCCTCAAAAACAACAGATTAAGGACTAAACGTGCACTTTCAGCAACGTAAACAAGAATTTTGCCAAACAATATTCAAATAAACAAATGCAGAACTTCAACCCGTGAGCTACTAATGATAAGGTTTTTATCTCATTTTATGTCATCCCTCTTCATGCATCAGGGTGCACGGTTTAACATTTTATGGCAAGATAGTAGAAGATAAAAACTGTATAATAAAAATCCCACTGTAGCATTTTGCAGCGTCTTAAATACCAAGCGGTCTACCTTCAGCACTCCTGATCCTCTTTCATGTTCCTTATACATCCCATTTGTCTAGGGGGGGCATCGCAGAAGGTGTCTCAACACTCACCGTAATCATCGATTTGTCATCTTCTGAAGGAGCAGCGCTTTAATTAACATTCTAATTTGATGGGCGGAGGAAAGAGAGAAACAGAGAAACACTGTTGATGAGTTCAGATAAAGCAGAAAGATCCGAATCAGGATGTAAACAAAACCGTTCGGCGTTGACGAGAGAGCAACTTGAGAGAGAACGAGGAGCCGGCGATCACCTTCACTCGTCCTTCCGGGGGAAGTGATGGAAAGAGAAAGTGGAGGAGAGGGAGAGAGAGCGAGAGGAAGGTAGAGGGGACGAGAGATAGGGAGTAAGAAGAGACTACCCAAAAAGTGTTTGAAAAGCCGTGGGTGGCGCGCCTTATCGCCCCAGTTCTCCTGGAGAGATTATTGGGGGATTAGTGAGAACGCTTGTTTCTAAAACATGATGAAAAGACGTTCGGCATGTGATAACGCTTTGAACTCCCTTACTCTGCTCCTTCTAGGATCGTGCCTCCAGGCTGCCTTTCCACGAAAGACAGGACTGGGGTGGGGTGAGTGGCGGGGGGGTTGCTGCTGGAGGAGTGGAGGAGGGAGAACAATGCCAACGACGTCCTCCGTGGAACAACTCCTTCATTTTGGACACCCGTCCTTGCAGAGGGGGGGCGGGGACGCAACAGATGCAACAATCTCCACATTTGCGTCAACAGTTTCATATCATACAAAAAAAACCAATCCAGCAACTTTGGTTCAATCCATGCACTTTCCTATCAGTTAATTAAAGCACCATCTAACCAGAAGGGGAGCAAACGTAATATCAGATTTGTTATGAGAGATCCAAACAAAAAAGAAGAGGCAGCGGCGCATCCCTGCGATGCCGAAGAAGACTCGTCGACAAGGACCTGCTTGTGCACTGAAGCAAAAACCGTGCGGGAGCAGCAGCGAGCCGATCGGCGGATCAGTAAACATTATTATACTCTGTTCTAAAGTCCTACGGCCAGATCAGCCAGAAAATATTTAAATAGATAAATGGTTTTACACCTCTTTCTCAAAAGATGCAAATGGCAGAATTTCCATATGACACAGGTGAGTTAACGCGCTGCTAATCTAATGAGGGCTATCTGACGGAGGGGGGGGGGGCATGTCCTGCCAACCTCACGACTAGCAGGGGTTCGGGCTGTGGTGGGCTGAGCCCTGGGGGCTCGGTGGGGCCCAGCGAGGTGGAGGACGGGGCTACAGGACAAGTGAGACATATGGCGCTTTTCCACTAGAACCTGCTCAGCCCGACTCGGCTCTCCTCCACTCGGTTTGGTTCTTTCCCACTAGGGGTCTAACGTGCCAAGTAGATACTTTTTCTGTAACTATTCTGTCGAGGTTCTAAGCAGCTGAGTCGGCCGTATCTGACGTCATCACACTACAGACAACCGATTGGTCAGGGGGTTGGAGTCAGACGTCTGAGTCAGGATGTGACATCAGTGAAAGAGCGACTCTGACGGCAGCTTCTTGTTAATTTTATTCAACCAAAGTCTGTTCTGGTCCAACTCTGAGGTGCAGATGTTCATAAACCTGGTGGCTGAGGAGAGAATTAAAAAGGGATGTAGACGGGCGATAAGGAACGATCAGATCCACCAGGAGCTCTCTCACTTCATAGCTGCTCGCGGCTCCAGCTGACTTTTCAGCAGCGCCGAGACAAACAAACAAACATTTTTTAACTTGATATTGAACACAAGCCACAGACCCAGCAGCACATATATCATCTCCTCCAGGTTCTACATCTTTAGTGTTGTTGTCTTCTTCGTTTAGATACACAATCAAATACGTCACAGCAGCTTTGCTCCAATCCTCCTACTTCTGCTCCAGGTGCTGAATTGTTATGGAAAAGAAACCAGGCCGAGTTGAGTTGAGCTGAGGCGAGTAGAGCCGAGTGGGTGTTAGTGGAAAAGTGCCAATAGACAATGGGGCACGAGGACAAAGCAGGACAGGAGAGCGTCCAAAGTGTGGAAATGTTCACCAGCAACAACAAAAGTCTAGAAGAAGAGATATTGGAGTCGATATTGGAGGCTTCAGTTGACATATATTCCACCATGCAGTTGCTTTAAGATAAAACAACACAACTATATGTTAATATAAAAACAACAAGGAACAATCTTGTTTTTTCTTTAACAAATATTACAATAAAGTTAAAGTATCTAGAAACAGGATCAACGTGAGAAATAGAGAATGGAGCATCATACCAACGGCTTCAGACACCAGTCAAGCGTCTAGTCAAGCCTTCTGTTTCTGGCATGTTCTAGATTAACTAAACAAATCACCATTTTTTTGCAAATAGATTTGATTCTGTTTGAGAAAGGCTGAGTCCTCTGGCTACGCATGTTCGACAGCCACATCGCAAATGTGACCCCTGCATGTTTCACACGACGCATCTTGGAACTGACACCGTCTTGTCTGCAACACAATCAGTCTGAAGTTTATGGAAAACGAGTGACAGTCTAATAAAGACTTGAGGAAGAGTTCTCAAAACGACTCTTTTCGTGGGTGTAAATGGCCAAACCGGCCTTCTTTAATCTTCTTTAATTCTTCAACAACGCATGGCGGTTTTCCATCCCTGTGAAACACATCTGCGTAGGTCACCTCACACAAAGATTTATCTGCAGACGGTTTGCTACTTCAATAACAACAGAGCAGTCTACCTCCCAAAATGTGTCCCACAATGCAACGGCCCACTGCAGCAGAACCCAGTGGCAGTAGTAACATGACCAGCTGTGCTGTAGTATAGTCAATAAAAAAAAGATATAGTTCCTAATGTCGATGCTTTTCTGGAATGGCTGAAACTAAGGCTGGATGTCCACCTGCTCTTCCGTGTTTATGGGATAACCGTCGTCTGTTACTCCATCGTTTTTAGAGTAAAAACACTCGTGAGGGGGTGGGTCACTTCTATCTGCTGTTTTTGGCGAGGAAAATCAGACAGAGAAGAGGAGCAGATGAGCAGATTTCTCACCTCCAACACACCAAGCTGGACAGTCCTGACCCTAACTGACCCACGAGGGAGTCAGGGAGGGAGGAATGGATAGAGGAGGGGGAGGATGTGGAGTGACAGGGGGAGAAACACAGGAGGAATGTGAGATTACGAACACTATCTCCTGCTGATACTGAAGGTCTGTCTGCTAACTCCTTCAGTCCGTACATGGGGAGGGGGGTGGGGGGAGACAGAAAATGAGGAAGAAGAGAGTAAAAATGGATTTGGAGTCGGGATGAGATGCTTTCCATATGAATGAAAAGAGCTCAAAAGAAGAGGAACAGACGTTTAGAGTTTAGAGAAGGACGAGGACGTGTGCACGGCGGAAGGGAGGGGAAGAACAAAAGGTGATGGGTGACTGTATGACTGAACACACACACACACACACACACACACACACACACACACACACACACACACACACACACACACACACACACACACACACACACACACACACACATCTGTACACTCAGAAGCATACTGATAATAAACGAAATCTTAGAAATGAGAGCCTATCAAGCAGGAATCAATCACTGGGGTTTGTTATCCAGGAGGATGGCGCCATGTGGAGATAAACGGCAGGCGGACGTCTGGGGAGGGCAGGGAAGAGAGGAGGCGAGGGGAGAGGATGGAACACAAGGAGGACACTGATGGGGAAAGGCCAGGACGTCTGCTGCACGCTCCATCCCCACTTCGCTTGGACTTTCTGAAAGCGGGGTTTGGGCCGTTTCGTCGTACCGGGAAAAGTAACTACGTACCGCAGAATCGAGATAGGCAAATGAGAAAAGCGGTCGGGTGCAAGAATTAGGCATGTGAAAGAGTTTGTGCGTCCGTGCTGGACGGCGCTCCGTGCCAGGAAGCCTCTCCCGGTATCAGTATCATATGACTGAACGGACTTGCGCATGATGCACAGACCCAGCCTCTGATAGGGCCTCATCCGCTCCCACAAACTCTTCCCAAGGATCACACACACAAGCACAGAGATACGCTGCGCACGGCTGTTTTCATTTCCAGCTGCTCTCACACACGTACGCGATAATGCTTTTATTCATCGCCTCTTCTCGTCGTCCCACCATCGGACCTCCAACCTGCCCAGCAGGAACCCGTCAGTCAGCAGGACGTGTGTCTTCAACTCAACATTAGAGCTGAGGTCTACAATAACATGCTTCACCCGTCGCTCCGATACCAATTACACGAAAATCTTGGGTGTAATCGGTTGTTAAAGAAAGCTTGAACTTGAGAACACAGTTGCAGGTTATGTGCAGAAGTCTCAGAGTAATCAATCACTGTGCAATAATAATAATCACAACCACAATCATATGCTGTAACAATGCACCTTTCAATAATCGTGTCTACCTCGACTGCTGTACCTTTCACTTTTTTTTTTAAAATTGTATATATATGTTAATAAGAGCTGTCATTTGTCTATTTACTGTACAGCGAGAGAAAATAACGGAGTCAAATTCCATGTCTTGTTTGACCTGACTTGGCCAAATAAACATGATTCTGATTCTGATTCTCTTGCACAGCTTTGAACCGGGATGCTTTTGCATGTGAGCCAGGTTTCTGGAGATTATCTGCTGCTAATACAAAACAACTGTAATGGTGAGAAATCAGATGTGGGTGTACATAAATGAGCAGAACTCTGGACATGGCTTCTTATACCAGAAATAAGAACTAAAGTTGGACAAGAGCTCTCCCGCTTTCTGACAGCAGAATAAGATGTTGGAAAGTTTATAGCAGAGGGAAAGTCTAATCATAAGCAGGATGCTAGTGAGGACAGAAATCCTTCTATTCATTGGATTAATACAACTTGACGCCTCAGGACTCAGAAGATTCTGCGAGACCAAAGAGGGCTTTTCAAAACGTGTGTGTATTTGTGAAGTGATGCATGTAAATAAAGAGGGCATTACAAGATAGATGACTATTATTCTGGCGATCATATGGCTCTGATTCATGCAGCAATTAACACATTGGTTTAAGCACCACTAAAGTCCAAAATGAAGCTGTAAAAAGGATCAGAGAAGCCCTCAAAATCCAGGATTAAAAGCTCTGAAATCTCTCAACTAACATCCGAGACTTGTCAGAGCCAGCCAATATACAGTGTTTCAACATGTCAGCGGACCATTTCAGAACTACGCAGGGGTTTTGTTCAGCGTGTCAAACTGAAGGTTCCTGGTACTAAAGGAACGGATTCCTTCAGATTGCAAAGTCCCTGCAGGGTTCCTGGGGTTGTAATGCCAGATATCAGAGCCTAGAAGGCCCAGAACTCCCTGGTCTTAGGGGAAAGTTAATGAAGAGTGTACCATTATTGATTTGGTCGTTATTAGAAAAGAACTCTCACCTCTGTCTCCTGGTCGTCTGCGCTGCTTTCTGATTGGAGGCCTCCTGGGTACGGCCCCCACACCGTGTCAGGATGGAGGTCCCGGACCGCCAGCACACTGCAGTCCCCACCGCTGTCACTGATCTCCAGGTCATCTGGTCGGGAGAGAAAGAAGACGAGCGGTTCATTAGCTTGCGGTTAATGTGCCTAAGCAGCTGTTAAACAGCCGCTACAAATATAGCATTACTTTAGGGACAATTTGGCTTCAATATCTCTTTAAAGTTGTAAACAAGTTTTAAACAACAGCCTAATGAAACCTCACTATGTTTTAGTCCACATCGTCCCGAGTCTTTTAACGTTGGATCGATGTCTCTGCAATATCGTGTTGCCGAGCAACAAGTGTCCAAATTTCCGTTAGCATTTTTATTTATTCAGTTTAAGATTACAGGGACAATGCACATTAATAAACATTTATGTAAATTAACTTTTTTTGATTATGTGAAATGTGGTGTTGTTAACCTTTGTTTTTTTTTAATGTATTGTTTTTGTCTCCATTTTGAAAAAAAAAAAATTATAAAAAAAAAACAAAAAAAAAAACATTTCTGTAAATCTGCCAGTTTAGCCATCCTGGCTAATTTTCAACCGCAGTCCCTGGGCAGGTGTGATGGCAACTACAAGACTTACAACAGTACATTAAAACAAGAACAACAACACTGTACACTTCATAAGGGCACATAAGAACACAGAAGAGCACATAAAACACATAAAGACAATAAATACATAAAACATTAAACAAATAAAACACGCTTCATGTTGTTTGAGCAGGTCACAGAGTATGGTCACACACTTTATTGTCTTTTAACCATGATTTTAACTCAATTTTAAATGAATGATACGTGTCATTGTTTCTGATATATGTTGGCAGACTGTTCCATGTATGAGATGCTCTTACTGAAAAAGCTGACTGTCCAAAAGCAGTCCTCCTCCTAGGTATCATGCAGTCCCCTCTTGCTGCAGACCTAGTACAACTATTGTCAGTTGTTTTCTGCTTAATAAAAGCACTAAGAGGGGGAGAAGCTAAGTTGTGCAGTATCTTATAGACAAGACAAGCATCAGTGAATCAAAAGCATCAAAATTAGAATAGTTAAATATTTCAAAAAGCGTAATAGCTAGCATGATGTCCGGGCTCAAGTTAAAAACAAACATTTGACTTGTAAGACCCTTGTTTTATGAAAAGGGAACATTTAAACGTTCTGGGGACTGCTGGCTGAAACACCAGCCGCAGCTGTGAGCTCCGTTTGAAAGACTGAGGAAGAAGAGGACCTCGGGGCTTGAACTTGACCTGAACCCTGGGAGCAGCTCAGACGAGGACGACGCGTTCGTGTCAACAGCTCAACAGCAGGGGGAGTTTGATACGAGCCGAGCACGCTCTGTCCCGGCTGGTTCAAACGGGAGAAACTTCTTGTGTACTTCCTCAAAGTGAAGAGATAAGCGTAGAGGGATGGCCGTGACAGCTGTGGTCTGAGCCTGCTGCAGCCCCGATAGAGCCAGATAGCTAGCAGGCACAGAGGACCGGTCCATCCATTTAAAGACTCCAGACAGCTGGGAGTGCAGGAGTCTGTAGTTTGGAAAAGTCTCTGCAGATGTGTGGATAATGGAGCAGGCCTGACTAGCAGCGCTGCAGCGGGAACCCTGGGCCGGGTGGGATTATCCCACCTCCCTCCGTTACACCAGCAGCCTCGGGGTGGGATTCTGGGAGGAGTGACCTCCTGTTCTGATCAAACCATCCAAACCCCCCCCCGCCCCCACCAGCTCCTCATCTCATGGTTCAGGGGACTGTTTCAGGGGGGGGTCAGTCTAAAGTGGAGGCCCTGATAAGAGTGTTTGTCTAACACTCTCCATGTCAAAACACTCATCTATCTTCTCTGTATCTATCCCCACCAGAGAACAACGGACAGACGCTGATAAAATGGCTTTCCCACAGCCGGGTGGGGGGGTGACAGCGGAGGCTGCGCTGGTGGCGGGGTTATGGTGGGGGCGGGGGGCAGGAAGGAGTGTGGTCTGAGGGAAGAAAGAAAGCAGCGCGGTGGGAAGATGACATTCGATGAATAAGATCAGCCCTGAAAACCAGAAACAGCTTTTCTGTTACAAAGACTTTTTGTGGCAAAAGTCGCACAGGAAGCGGTTTGTTTCTGTCAACGCGACGCCACGTTCGACGCACGAGCCGTCGCAGCACGCGCCCCGCCAGGACCCGTGCGGTGTGACGAGCAGCCGTTCCTCCCCTGGCACATGAGAACCCGACACCGACGCCAGACGCAACACGAGCTCACCTGGTCGGGCTGAATTTTTTATCACATGACTCAGGTTCACAGCCGAGTGCCAGACTACCACGTTCTCGGCACATTCTGTCCAGTTTGGGGCTGAAAAAGCCTCGACTCCTTGGGACTGTCTTGACCCGTCATCTTGAGAGTCCCAAGTCCAGTTCCTCTCCAGCCGCTATCCTATCTGTTATCATCCGGCGGGGCCTCACTTTGGCCACGTTGACCCTCCGTATCTCAGCACTCCATCAATGTCCAGTCTGCCATTGGCCAATCCCCGTACACATGGGATGCTTATCAGCCCGGCCAACTCCGCTGACCCTCGTTGTGAAACAACCTGAGGATTTGACCCCGGTGAGCCAACGCAGATATTAACCTATAAACAAGGCCGACACAAGCGTTTGTTTGTTATCCGACTCCCTCCGTGACCTGCCGCTTCACAGCCTTTCAAGTCTGGTTTCTGTTCAGTGGCGAAGGTCGAGGCCGAGCTAAATATCTCAACGCTTTCACCAGCACTGATGAGCCTTAAAGTCCCATGAAACCACCGTAGGAGGCGGCACATGAAAGACCAAAAGTTACTGTGGTTAAACTCATGCGTCAAAGTATTTGAAAAATTGCCCTTTCTCTATCTTTTTTTCCCCATTTGTGTCGCCTGATAAACCTTAAACTGTTCATTTTGCTCATTGAAGGGTAGCTCATAAACACCTTCAAAATGGCCATCTCTATTTTATCCATTTTTATCTTTTAAGCCCTATAAGATGACCCTGAAACTGAAACTTGTTGGACTTGGACACTAGAGCTGACACGTTACTGAGACGAGGTGGCTCTGCTGATGTATCAGACGGAGAAGGAAACCGCATTTTTTATATTGTATTACAAGCTGGTCTCAGTCAAATAAAACAGTTCTAAAACCACCTGAATCATTATACAAAGGTGACCTAAAAATCCATGATAAAAAAACCACGTCGCTACCATCACCTCATATCGTCATATACTCAACAAATATGACATTTTAAACTTTGAGAATCTGATAAAGCACTCAAATGACTGCTTACTTTTTAAAATTATCCATAATGCTGCAGCTCCCCCCTTGAAAGAATTTGTTACTCTCTGCTCTGAGAAGTCAACACGAACAACCAGATCTGTTACAGGGGGTGAGTGTCGTGGACCCCAACGCAAAACTGCATTTGGGAAGTCATCATTCTCATGTATTGCGATGACTCAACAGACATTATTTCATGTACAAGTCCTCACACCTTCTCACATCTTGCCAAGCGTTGGTTACTGTCAAGACAAGTGTGTACATTTATGAAGTGTGTGAAGTGTGTTGTGTTGCAGCCTAGCTTTAAATCTTAGGTGCCAACATCTGACAGATCCCATGCTCTGGTGAATCTGCTTCCATGTTTCTATTTACCTATTTTATCTATTGTCTCTTTGCTTTGTTCTGCTCTTTTACTTATTTTTTCTATACTAATTTTTATGTAGTGTTCCATCAACCTGCCCAGGGACTACAGGTGGAAAATAGCAAGCTGCTCTTGTACAAGATTAATGTCTTATTTGTCTCACTGTCCCTGTTTTGAAATAAATAAATTCTAATTACAAGGTTATGCAACAATACGACATGAAGCAATGTGTATATTTGACGTTGTAGTACCGGCCACATGTCTAGCAACCTTTCAACCAAAAGGTGTTTCCACATGCGCGTGGTCTCCAGATGTTCTTGAAGGGTGGCACACTGCATTTGCCCCTCAAATTTTTGCAATATTTCAAAGGCATCAATGTGATGCAAACACGAAACAGTGATTTCCACAGCGCACGTGTCACATCACATCCTGCCTACCCGAGACAGATGCTTCCTCACCTCGTGTTCAACCCTCGGACAAAGCTCCTGCGCTGAAGCACACCAGGAATTAACCCTCTTATTAAAGGTGGATGTACAACAGTCTCGCAGTTTGCATTTACAGTACACCTCTAGTATGTAAACGTAATAAACTTTACAGCCTTGGCTAAGGGTGAAATATGAACATAAAGCAGTATTTTCTGACCAACATCACTGTAACTGAGCATACATTTCAGCCTTTTAATAGTGATACTGATTTGAAAATGCTGCCTGTAGTGCTGCTAAAGTCTGTTTAGAGTCTCTCCCACTAGGGGGGTTTTTACTTGCCATTCTTTATTCTATGTTTATGTAATAATTGCTCGGGGGTCATGTTCTGGGTCTCTGGAAAGATCCTAGAGACAACTTCTGTTGCAATAGACGCTATATAAATAAAACTGAATTGAATTGTTTCCAATAAGACAACTCCTTCTAATGATTTTTTTAAATTAACAAAATCTAAAAGAAGCAGACTCTATCCTCTTTTGTAAATAAATAGAAGTCTAAAATGAGAGATTTGTAAATAAGGCAAACCCACTGTTATTAAACGGCATGAACTGTAATCCAAGAAATGACAGGATCTAGTTGTTGAACAGTGATTTATCGTACGTCACTGACAGCGAAGCTCTTCCCCGAAGAGACAGCTGGGAAAGATCTATGTTCAGGTTGTGGGTTTTTTGTGTGCGTCTTTACCTCCAGGAATGAGTATTCTTAATTCTTTTACTGAATAAATACAGGCGGAAGAACATGAAATGAAGCAATGCTGGCTTGTGTAGCTGTCAGAGGGAAAGTGGCATCGCTGCACCTCCACTAATGAGCGCTGCTGGCTAATCCCAGCAGGTTAACTGTGTTCACCGCGGTTACAGGAGGCCTCCGACAATCCTAATCCCTGTTAATTACCCCTCCTGCCAACCACAGACCTGCATAATAACCCCCAGCCCTTATCATTACGCCCCCCCCCCCCCCCCCAACCACCACTGTTACCCACTGCATGTGCACTGCGAACACACACAAAGACACACACTTTCTGTCAGCGCTGGGTGACCCGTTCCCAAACACCCCCGTCTGGACGGGCTTGTTATCAATATCAGCCAGTACCCGTCTACCACCGCACACACACTCACAAACAGGTACACACATGCTCCTGGTGCACCCCCCACCAGCAGCTACACACACAAAGGCTTATCAATACCGGCGCTTCAGCAGCCACTGGGGCGTCGAGGCCTCTTTGACAAGCCAACACAATAAAACAATCAGCCCCATCATTAATGAAATAACTAACGCAATTAAGCGACGAGCGAGGGGGGTGAGGGGGGCGAGGGGTCGGGGCGGAGGAGACGGCGGAGCAGAGCACCGCTCAAGGTGGCAGACAGCAGCGCGCCGCGGACGAGGCTGCTGCAGGATTCATGGATGGCTGCTGCTCCTGCCGAGTCCGGATGGTTTAATTACCCTCTTTTGTCAACGCAAATTGCACAAATCAAAGTTGCTATTGTTCACAGATTCAGTGCGTTTGCTCCAGATGTGCGAATGACACGTAGAAATGGGCACCGTTTGATTCGCTGGTATCACGTCCACAGATATGAAAGGATAATGCTTGAACACTGAAGGTATCAGTCTTTCGTCGCCACACCGACGCGGTGCGTCACACAACGCTACGCACCCACGGCGGAAAGTTTGTGAAATTTCTGGACGCCTTGAAGTTATCGGCCGGACATGCTTGAATCTGCAAAGGTCAGGTAAAGCCACAGCGTCTAGCGGCGGAGCGATGCCTCCATCTTTCATGCCTTCAAGAGATAAACTTCTTAAAAGTTCTAATGCAACGAAACAGATGAATTCAAGGAATAAACGGTTAAAGATAGAGACTCGGCGAACGGCTGAGGATTTATTGGACAAACACAAAGCTTCACACACAGCCTCACTGGGAGCAACATCAGGGACAAATGTGTTAACGTCGCTTTCCCCGGGTAGATTAAATGTTGATACATCCCCAGGTAAATACGGCCTGGATGGAAAATTAATTAAACCTGCAGGTGGGCTGTTATCTGAACTGATATGTCGTATTATTAATAAATGTTCATTAAGTGGAAACTGTCCACAAGTTTGGGAAGTATCTGGAACAGCAGTTCTTTCCTCGAGAAAAAGAAAGAAAAAGAGAAAAAGGAGGCCACAAGGACTTTCCAGGCTGATGTTTCACCTGCAGAAGTTTGTTAAAGGAGTTCAACAGGTGTTACACAGGATACACACAAAAAAGGGAACCAGAATAAGATGCAGTCCCACATGAGGGACGGGATGAGACAACGTCCACGTCATGGGGAGATGATCAGACTGGGAGGACTGATGCTGATGATTGTCTCTGCAGCCAATCAAACACATGGTACGCTTTAAAGTAAGTAAGTGAGTAAGTAAAGTTTATTTATATTCTCTGTTATTCATTCTCTCTGTCTGTTCTCTCTTTTCCTGCTCTGCCCAGTCTGGCCTCCGGCAGGAGGGTCCCCCCTTATGATCCAGGTCCTGGTCCAGGTTTCTTCCCTCCTTAAGGGGAGTTTTTCTTGCCACTGTTTGGCTTAAGGTTTTTCTCCCAATAAATAAAACAACTTCAATAATAACATGAATAAAACACTACAATAAAAGTAGGAATACGATCAAAACAAGACAATACCGAAAGAAACTCCTAGAATAAAAGTACATCAAATAAACATGGTGGTCATAAAACAACCGTCTCACTACTGATGTTTAAATGCTTGGAGAAACAGGTGGGTTTTAAGTTTGTTCTGAAAAGCATCGATTGGGTCAAGAGAACGTAGAGACGGAGGGAGATCGGTCCAGAGCCTCGGGGCGACGGCCTGGAAGGAGCTCTAAGAGTCAGGACCAGGATTTTAAAGTTAAAACCAAAAGAGACGGGGAGCCAGTGAAGATGTGATTCCTTCTATCAGAGCAGGACAGTTTTGGACTTGCTGCAGACGAGACACTTCCTTCTTGTTTAAGCAAGAAAACAAAACTGTTGCAGTCGTCCAAACGAGACGACACAAAAGCATGAATAATTACCTTCAGATAATTTTTTTTATAACAACTGTTCTTAGTTAAGAGATATTCCTTAACTCGTAAAAACAGTTCCTCATCAGTTGTTTTCAGTGGTGTTTTAATGACATGTAAAGCTTTCAAATGTGAAAACCTTCTGAACAAAGAAAATCTGGGAATTTCTGGAGCTTTACATTATCATGTTCACCTCACTTGTGTTTTATAAGGATATATGGATAAGCTTACTTTTTAACAACTTGTGCTTTTTATTATTTCACCTCTATTCTTATCATTTTATTTCATTTCATTTGTTTTACTGTTTAATTGTGTCTTAGTGCTTTTAATGTTGATGTAAAGCACTTTGCCTTGTGTAGAATTGTGCTATACAAATAAACTTGCCTTGCCTTTATACTGTACGTCCAAAAACTGATTTAAAAAAAAAAAGAAAGAATGCAATGTGCAAGTTTCAGCTTTAATTTAACTTTGCAAATGAGGCCCAACTGTAGTTGTCCCCTGTTCATCCAGTCGGGGTGAACTACTGGACATTAGCTAAGAATGAGCTGAAGTGGGGGGGGCAAGAGAGGGTTCACCCAGCACTGATGCTCTTCTCTCACGGGCCTAATTGACTTTTAAAAAGACTATTGTTGATATCAAATGAGCACATCGCAGCAGAGCTATTGATTTTTTGACACGGCACAACAGGAAATCTTTATCTGCGTGTTGCTCCGACCCCTCGCTAATAGGTGGGGTTTAACCTCTGTTGAATGACAAATCCCAATCCCCCCCACCCCGGCCTGGTTCTTTCTCCGGCCCTCGTGGGAACCGGAGCGAACGCAGCGGCTGCTGCGAGACAAACCCGGACCTGTGGGCAGCGTGAAGACCTTCCTGGAGACGCACATGCAAGGCAATGGGACAACCCAGGTCAAAGAGAAAGAAAACCTTTATATTTGTCACTGTGTGTCATTTCTATCTTACTGCTGGTCTACAAAGCACTGAATGGTCTTGGACCAAAATACATGCTTGATCTGTTAGTTCCTATGAAGCTCCCAGACCCCTGAGGTTCTGGATCTGGTTTGTTGTTTGTCCCAAGAACAAGAACCAAGCAAGGTGAGGCAGCGTTCAGTTATTCTGCTCCTCACCGGTGGAACAAACTTCCTGTAGACCTGAGGTCTGCTCCAACTGTCAGCTCCTTTAAATCAGGACTAAAAACATTACTGTTTACTCAAGCGTAGTCCTAAATTAAATACTTACCTGCTGTACTCTACTGCCCTTATTTTTTACAACTTGTGCTTTTTATTATTTTACCTCTTGTCTTATCATTTTATTTCATTTTATTTGTTATTTTAGCGTTAAATTAAATACTTATGATTTTTGAAAACTGTGCGAAGTTATGGATAAGCCCTGAATGCAGGCATTGTGATGTAGAATTGTGAAATTGGTTTAATTCACTGTATGAATTGTTACAAATTACTTTTGTAATACTGTATTTGACCCGGTCTTTGTACGTTTTGACCGTATAGAAACGTAATTCTAGCCATTGTAAGAATAAGATGTGTACCTGCTGTACTCTACTGCCCTTACTTTTTAACAACTTGTGCTTTTTATTATTTTACCTCTTTTCTTATAATTTTATTTCCTTTTATTTGTTTTTTACTGTTTAATTGTGTCTTAGCGCTTTTAATGTTGATGTAAAGCACTTTGAATTACCTTGTGTTGAATTGTGCTATACAAATAAATTTGCCTTGCCTTGCCTTCTATCACATTACACGATTTAACTTCACACACAGATTTGCATTAAAAAGAAAAGGAAAAAAAAAAAGATACTACTTAATGGAATTTGGAGAAATCCTGATTTCCTCCGAAACGGCTCCGTCTGCCTCCTCTGATGTGTTATTTTGTTCTGCAACCTGCTTTCATGTCGTCCACCCAGCGTTTCTCATTAATGACCACTCTTGTCATTTCTAATGCTGCCTGATAAAAGGCCTCCATCTAACGGCAAACGCGACCTGCCGGCGCCGCCTCCTCTCCGTCTCATCTCCCTCTCTCTCCGTGATCTCCGGCGCGGTGCCCCCGGGTCCCCGGAGTCCGGCGGGCCTGGCTCAGCGGCAGATAGACATTTCTGGGATAGTCATCTGCTGCTCAGGACCACGCAATCATTTCCATTTTACCCTCTGTTGCACAGGAGAGATAAGACACCTGCGTAGCCTCCGCTAATCAGATGAGCTTCAACAGAACTTTATCATTGACATTTACCACTGTTTACCCAACTAATTTCTCTTAACTGCACTGCTGAACTTTTATCTACAAAATACATACACCAGCAGAAAAGAGCAAGAAGCAAACATGCAAATTCACAAATATGCAAAGAAAGATAAACTGGAGGGAGAAAAAAAAGACCAAAAGCATTTTTTTTCCCTGTTCAGAGGACGAAGGAGGTGAAAACAGAACAAGTGACAGGGCTACTGTTGAGATGATTCCTCCTCCTCCTCTTCCTCCTCCGCCTCCTCACTGAGGCAAATAAAGGACATAAAGGAAACTGACATTCACATGCAAAAACTTCATTTTGGAATCAACGGACTGCGAGGGAGTTTTGTTCCCTGCTGATAAAGCAAACGCAGGTCTGTGTGTGTTTGAGCGCATCGTTGTCATAAACATTACTATTCCAGTGGTCAGAAGACGGATGCAGGGAAAGCCAGTGTGTCATGTAAAAGCTCATCCGTGGTTCATGTTTCAGAACCTTCACCTCACGCCTGGAGCACCGCTCTGGGGTCCTCTGCCACCGTCACACCTCTACGTGGCTGGCGGCCCAGCACTTCTGGTCAGCCCCCTGCCAGCTTTAAAAAGCATTCTGATGAAGTCCCCATGACTCAGTCAGCACAACAAATCTCAGAAGCTTCCCTGGATCTTCTGTCTGAAGCATCCTGGTCACAACTGTATTTCATCTTCTCCCTGATCACCAGCATCCGTGTCTTACTGCATTGTTATGTTTCTACTGTGTCAGTAAAGGATGGAACGGCTTTTTCCAAACAAGTCATTTAAATCGACAACAAATTACTAAACCAGTTCTTTTTAAATAATGATGTAATTAATAAATTAATGAATAAAGTTCAAATTGTCAACAAGCTGATTCATACTGATTCAGTGACAACGGCATTAATTATAAGCCACAATACTACTACTAGTACTACTACTGTCATTTAGCAGATGCTTTTATCCAGAGTGACTTACATCTGAGAGAAACCTGCTGGGATTCCAGTTGGACACAGGTGCTGACATGCTAGTGCTAGGGTTTTTTTTTGTTTTTTTTTTCTCTTTAAATAAGAAAGCTACGTCTAAAAAGACACCATCTTGTCATAAGTGCATGCATCTTACTAGATGCAGAAGTGCTCCTTAAAAAACTGAGTCTTTAGCTTGCTCTTTACAGACCCTGCAGATGGGACAGTTAGGTAGGTCATTCAAGAGTCTAGCTACTGATTTCACGCTATAATATCACTTTTTAAAATGCTGAAATGCTAAACATAGTTGCGGGCTCACAGGTTTATTATCAGCATTCTCCGACTGACCTGCAGAGCATCCTTTCAGCATCCACGGAGCTGCTTGAAAAGACGTCCTCCGTCCCCCACAGCAGGACCGGAGACGGTCGCGGCGCGGTGCAATGTCCCCGACGCTGCGGGTCGCTGAGCTGATTTGCTCTCACATGACGAGTGTTTGGTAGCTTTACCCACTAAGATTTGCCTCACTCTAAAAACACATCCTCACCAGGTGCTATTTTTAATCAAGAATACTCAAAATACTCGATTGTTGGCCTCGTTACCTAGTGGGGGCGGGTGATCTCGTAGCCCTTGGGGTTGGGGGTCGGCTTGGGGGGTCTGGGGCGCGGGCCTCTGGTGGCCCCTGGGGGGCGGTGGGTGGGGCCGCGGGGTCCTGTCCCTGGCCGGTGGGGGCCTTGGGGGCCTGTGGGGGGGGGTACCTCATGGCGGTGGGGGGGGTGGCTGGGGAGGGCTCGGGCGGGGGGCGGTGGCTTGGGCGTCTCCGGGCCTCCTGGGGGGGGCTGGGCCGTGGACGTGGGGGTCCCACCCGGAGGGCCCGGTCCTGCCTGGGTGGGGGGTGGCTGTCTGCGCTGGGGGGGCATTGCTGCCTTGGTCCTCCGTCGCTGGGCGGGGGCCAAGTGCCCCTGCGGATGTGGGGACTCCGTGACCCTTGGGGTGTCTGCCGGGGTGGCCTCGGGGGGGGGGTGGGGCCGGGTCCGGAGATCGGGCCTCCCCTGACCGGGGGGTGCACGGGCGGGCGCGGCGGCGGGGTGGCGCCATTCCCAGGTATCTATGTCTTATGTTGTCAGTATGAATGGAAGGATGTTGGACCGTTTCCCCCTCCGTCTGGGGGCTCCGGCGGCTCCGGGGGCGCCCGTGGAGGTACGGTGGGGCCCTGGCCCGGCTCGGGGGGCCGGCCCCCGTCTACTGGATGGCCGGTGGGGGGACGCGGGTGTCTTATCAGGGCCAGCTTTGCTGGTCCTGCCTCCTGGCTTCGGCCTCCGCTCCCCCTCTTGTCCCCCCTACACGATTCATACGCACATAGGCGAAAGGCGGGGGGTCCGGGTCGTGGGGGGCACTGTCCCGCGTGGCCCGGCACTCCCCGCCTCACGGTTTTAACAGCAAACTAGACACTGCACATTCAACACTTTATAAATACACTTGACAAGGACACGTAGTTCGGGAGGGGGGGGGGTCGGTGTCAATCGATACTTGGCCCTCCCTCCTCCCTGTTTTTATGGCATTAATCACATGCACTCAACACAAGGGGCGGGAGGGGGTCCCACATCACCCGCGTTCCCTCACCGGCCTGGGCCTCGGACGGGTGGGTCGGGTTACCCGGGCCTGGCAGGGCCCGCCGTGCAGCCTGGGGTGCCTTCTGGCGGTGCTGGACCCCCCCGGGGAGGGGGAAACGGTGCGTGATTGTATGTCTGTGTCGGTGAGAATGCGGTATGGAAGGGTCCTGCCATGGAGGATTTGAGCCTCCATTGGCAGGACATCAAAAACTTAATAATTTATCAATATTATATTATACAAAGATGGTTATTATTATTATTATTATTATTATTATTAGTATTATTATTATTATTATTATTATTATTATTATTATTATGTATAGTATATTATATTATTATTAGTATAGGTATCGGATAGGTGAATGGATGAATGAATGGGATGCCTGGGTCTGGGGCCCTCCGTTGTCGGGCCTGCGCGGGTGTCGCCTTGTTGGGGGGTTCCCTCTCTCCGGGCCCGTCTCCGGTCCCCCCCGCTGCCTCTACGGCGGGGCGCCCCTCTGGTCTTGGAGGGCCACTTTCGTGGGGGACGGGTGCGCCTGCCCGCGTCGGCGGCCGGGGCGGCTCTGTCTCTCCGGGCAGGCTGGCCCCCTGCCGGGTGGGGGTCGTTGGCCTGAAGGGTGAGGGCCTCCTGGCCGCGTGTCCGGCCCGGACCGGGTGGCCGGGGATTGCCTGGGTCGCGGTCCGCCGCCGCGGGATCCCTGGCTGCTTCTTTCCGCGCCGTGGGGGCCCCGCCCGCGGGCCCCCTCGGCCGCCGCCGGGCGGGGGGGGGGCCTCGCAGGCGGTGGGTTGCCTCCCTCCTACTTCTCCCCTCTGTGGGGTTTGCCGGTGGCCTGGGTTCCGGGCTCTTCCTTGTCGGCCTCTGGTCTCGCGGGTGGCGGGGTCGCTCCCCCCCCTCCCCCACTATAGATACACTTCAGGTGGAGCTTTGTTTGGTTTATTACACACACACACACACACACACACACACACACACACACACACACACACACACACACACATACACATACACACATATAGTCATTTAGTCACATGCACACACACACACACACACACACACGCATGATCATATACATACACACACACACACATAGACATACACACTGGCTTGTTCACCTGCATGCTGACTCTAGTTTTTGGGTTTAGGTAGCGGTAGCGATAGCTTAGCTCAGACTGCGATCAGATCTCAAGATTTAGGTCGATTGCTGTTCGTGTTTTGGTTGGCTCCGTGCCGGTTTCGTGCTTTGTTTGTGGTTTTTTGTTGCAGATTTCCAGTGCTTGACGTGTGTCTCCGTGTGTTCCTGCTTCCTGGATTGGCAGTGGATGTCGTCACCCCCCCCCCCCACCCCCTCCCCCCCCCCAAAAAAAAAAAAAAAAAAAAAAAAAAAAAAAAAACACTGGGTTTGTATGTGTATATTTATGTATGTGTACGCATATGTGTGCGTATGTATATGTATATATTACATATAGTAATAATGCACATATATACACTTTTGGTTTCTACCGACATGGTATCAATCAATAATATGTGTGCAGACAAGGTGAAGAATAAAAAAAAAAAAAAAAAAAAAAAAAAAAAAAAAAAAAGAATACTCAAAAAACTGAATCAAACACTGATCTGAGAGACATTTTGAAGAAATATTAAGGGTTTTTGTCAGTTTGTGTTTGAATTCTTTTAGTATTTGTAAGATAAAAAGGGAGTGTAGCACCTTCATTTTTGTTTAATCAAGAACAGTGTTTTGTAAGACGATGCAGGAGTGCAACACCATATTTGACCAATTTCTGTTTAAAAAGATGGCTGTAAATGTAACATTTCACATTATGAGAAAAAACTGGCTGAAATGTGTTTTAAAAAGTGAGTTTAAAGTTTTCCTGATGCAGTATGATTGACAAGTGCAAACATTTTCAAGTCAGCAACTGTAGAGTATGGAAGCGTAATGCTGCCACCCCAGAAAAAGAAAGAAATATCAGTATCACGTTATAAGGTGAAAAGTTTATTGTTAGAACAATAAATTATCACGTTATAACGTGATACAGGTCTGAGCGTATGGCCCTCATGCCGCTGCCGGTGTTTGTGTTCTCTCCGTTCGCTCACATTTTGGACAAGGACGAATATATTTTGGCTCTGCAGGGTCCGGTTTGGCTACAGTCGGGTCCCTTGTGCAGCTCAGGTGGATCAGATCCAAAAGAGCTTTTTTCTCTGCTGTGATGTTGAGAGCAGATCACGTCTATAACCTCAGCCCCGAGGCAGACGTCTTTAAAGTCAGTGTAAGAAGAATCTGAGAGAAGGCAAACGGCGTTTAGCGCATCGGAGTGTGTGTTTTTGAGGGCATGTATCTCACGAGAATAGCCTTTTCCTCACCCCCACTCCCACCTCTATCTCTCCCCGCCTCGTCTGCTGTAGCCTGTCACAAATTAAAAGTGAAGACCTTCCAGAAACTATTCCTGATAATCACACATAAATTAATTAGAAAATGTTTCTTGACATTCTCTTCTCACAGATGGGGAGAGGAAAAAAGACTGAGGCAAAGCCACAAAATTAATTGTACGGTATGTGACTCCGATAATTAATTCAATCATTAATTCATGTCAGCTCTAACGACTCCTTCTGGCTCTTCAAAAAAAAAAAAAAAAAGGACATTTCAATCAGGCTGGTGTCGGCTGCTCGGCCCGGGGAGGAGATGTGGACTCTTGAAGAGCACCAGACTTGTGCCGACAGTCTTGGGGTCATTTAAGAGTTCACCGGTTTAACAGGCGAGATGAAAAAGCAAACACCCTGAAGGAGTATCAGGACGGACGGACAGCTGCTCCAGTGAGCCGGTGTCGATTTCTGCTGCTTTGTCGAAAAATGCTACCGCCACATAAACCGATAGCGTCTGCTACTCTATCAAAAAATGCTACCTATAGTAATGGTTTTCTACCTTTGTGTAACAAAGTGTAATGCAATTCATATCATGTGTAGTGTATTTTGAAGGATCAAATACTCAACATCCCATATTATCAATTTTAAATCAATATTTCAGGGGTAGCATAATTTGATAGTCCAGTAACATCCTATCAAATAATGCTCCCATCACTTAATGCATTCAGGTAGGATACTAATCACCTCACTGCCACTGCAGGATGAATGTCAGCATACTTACACCCCCCAATTTATCACTATTTTTGAATTGATAATAAGTATAAAATAATACAAAAAATAAAAGTAAAGGCACACACTGAAGAGATGCAAGAAATTATGGCTGTGGCAATCAAACTTTGAAAATCGACCACAAAGTAGCAGTTCTCGACGGGTAGCGTGGATTGACAGAACACCGGCCGGTTCTGCCGGGCCCTTCCTGTACATCACTCAGCATTCAGCAGCTGAAACACAAGCTTCGACTGTGATCATGTCATTTTTGTTCGACCACAAACTCTCAGGATCGGTCTGGACACAAAAAACATCTGCAGCCTCCTGTTATTTTTCAAAGAAGTTATCAGTTTGAGCTGCTGAATTCAGAATCACACATTCCGTTAAAATAAGGTGGAGAAAAAAAAACACTTCCACTGATGACAGATTTAAAGTTTAACTGTCACATTCTGCCAAATAGTTTCCATTTTTTTCTGCTGCTGCTGAAGACACAAAGCTCCCTTCCGACTTGGAAAAACAAGTGATTGTTGTCTAATAAAGGAAGGAAACTGGTGAGTGAGCGATACTGTGGAGGACCCGAACAGAAAGAGACAGAAGGTGATAAGAAAGGGAGATTGTGAGGATGGGGAAAATGAGCAGAAGGCTGGGGACGTGTGTGAGGGCTGCTGTTTTTTTTGTCTTTCTCTCTCTACGACACTTCCCTGCGTACATGATGCTTCAGCCTCACACAAGAAATACTGGATCTGAGACGGAGTTTGTGGTGAAGAACGTTTTTGACGGTGAATGGAAGCGTCTGATGCCTGAACACGAGGACAAAGTGTTCTTAAACCTTCAAGGGTAATAGTATTACTGTTAAAGTGCACGTTCGAACGCATCTGTTAACAAAAGCAGAAAATCTTATTTGTACCATTGCAGCAAATATGCCTTCAACTGCGTAAATATGTGTGTACGTACACACACACACACACACACACACACACACACACACACACACACACACACACACACACACACACACACACACACACACACACACACACACACACACACACACACACACACACACACACACACACACACACTTTTTGATCCCGATTAATCTAAAGATTTTTATACTTAACTTGCAATTAATTGTAAATTAATTGTAGACATAAATATTATTAATAACATAAAATATATTTTTCAAATTGCAATAATACATGAGTAGACAATCCTTGCTTTAAACAGATGGTTGTTGTGGCATTATGGTCCTTACTCCAAACTCTGGATTGGGAAATCTTTGGTCCAACAAGCAACAGCTGATGTTGATCTGAGGAATTCTGACACACGAGTCTCATTATAAGCAGCTTTTAATAAACATAAACACCCTGGTTAGGAAAATGCTTCGGTGTTTATTATTTAAATTCAGGGTTCTTTTTTTTTCAACCACCATCAGGTGAATTTATTAAAAGAATGACATTTACTTATATTATGAGGCGAAGCCTTTTGGAATGACGGTCGGCTGAGCCAATGGGTGGCTATCGTGACTACCAAACCGCTCTTACAGCTGCATCGCTTCTGGTTATTATATATATATATATAAATCTGCATTTGTGGTGGTGATGGATGGTGTGTTTCCGTGTGAGGGGAAGGTGTGGAGGATGTGGAGAGGCCAGAGATCTGATAGGCTGGTAGGGGAGCATGCCAGTGTCCTGTCCCACCAGCAGCACCATGGCCGCCCCTCTCACACGCCGAGCTGCTGGGCTGATAGCAGCCGGACAGCACAGAGAAGTGTTCCTCCAGATTAGGGCCTCGTGCCTATCAATCATCTAGGATGGAGACAGGCTGGACGCAGGACTGTGTGGGTGTGTGACAGTCACGATATGTTGTTTAGATCCAGGGTGGCTGATGAAAAAGAGGACTCTTGCACTTTATACAAGTTAAAACTCTTCCCTGCACACAAGCTTATAAAAACGTATAAATTGTGAGCAGGAATTGTCTTTAACACTTTAGCTTGTATTTAAGTGTGTCCGCAGATACTGTAACACTCAAATATAGACATTTGTTTTTGAAAACAATAACAACTTTAGTTCGTATGAGGAAAGAAAAAATGAATAAAATGATCTTTAGTTGTTGCCTTGTAGCAAATATTGTACAACTCCTGATTTTTAGTCCCTCTCACCAGAAAAAGGAGCAAAACAAGTTGAAGAGAGAGGAAGGGAAACATCCAGGTATTGAGACATCCTAGAGTTAACATTAATACCCAAACATCACTTTAGATAATGTGGAATAGTCATATCCAAAGGGTGCACAGTTGTGTCCTCCTTGCAGCTACTTCAATCTATAAGATGCCGGGCAAAGACAGATTTCTAGGTCTCATCCAAGAAGGAAACAATTACACAAAGATGAGCCATCAATTAAGGAGATGCAGTGTTTGTGTTGGGCTGCGGTTACGTCCAAAAAGCAGCTTTAAGAGCTTATTTTCTCTATTTTAGTTCTTTCCTCATGTACGTCATATGTATGTAAAGATGTTTGTCTGCACCGGAAAACAGTGGTCATATCATACCTGTTCCTGCAGCTGGTGTTATACACAGAGAACTGAGATTTATGTCATTTGGTGTAAAGAACCTTGTATCACATTCGTCACTCCCAACAGAGACGGGTGCGTGACGACCAGCACGGATTCAAGCTGACAGAACGCACAAAGCCGACCGCGCGAGCTTTCAGCGACTTCTGCACACTGAGGAAACCGCAGTCCCCGTCAGAACGAGCCCTCTGGACTCCTGACAGCCAATCAGCATCCAGGCGTTCTGACAGGTGGAGGTGTTGGCGCGCTCGTCTGCTGGCTGCAGATACGGGGGAAGGTTACAGAGTATATCAAGAGAGTGATGGATGGATGGCTGAGGGTCAGACCTGTTTTACAGAAGCTCACAGCACATGTGCAAACAGTACACTGTAACTGTACGGCTGCACGTATTATGCAATAGTCACGCAATGAACAAATTCAACTTAAGAGCCCAATACCACTGAACTAAAGCATTCTTTTTAGTTTTATTTTATTCAACCAGGAAAGGAATAATCCCAATGAGATTCAGAATCACTTGTTCAAGGGGGTCCTGGCCGAGAGAGCAGCACAGTAGGTCCACACAAAATACACACTTGAACAACAACAAAACAAACATACAGACAGCTAGACCAGTTTGGCAAATCACACCACGAGCTGCGTTCGGTGAAAGGACATGTGCATACAGTAGTCGAATAGTCCTTGATCCAAGCTTTTAAATCTTCCATTCTTGGGTGATAATCCAATTTAAGATGACTCTGTACTTTATACCGGGACGAGGGTGCGAATACTTTCGAGGCATGTTCCCCAAAGACAGTTTGAGGAATAGTGCACATAATCAATCCATCATGCCTGAGACCACAGCTGTAGGTGTAAGTAACCAAGAGAGAACGCAAATAAGTCACTCAGGGTGGCCTTATAAAGAAAACAATACCAGTGTTCCCATCTACGATTGTACAAACAGAGCCCTATGGAATCTGCAATCACGGAATTCGCGGAAGAAACGAATTCACTTAAAATGCGCAATATAACATATTATATAATAATAACTGAATGGCAATTTGCATAAATGTTTTATCTTTATTTATTTTTTCTTGCACCAAAAGAAACTTTTCTTTCAAGAAAATGCTCCAAGAGGGGATACCAAAATCTGGGGACCCGACGCGCTTCTCAGCCCCTTCCCAGGTACGGGGCAGAGCAGCTTCCCAGGACTGTTACTCCCAGGATTAAATTTCAAAATGTTATATTATATATTTTCTATATATATATATTAGTTCAATGGAGTTCGTAGTATCTATATTTACTATAGATTATTTAGTTTCTTCTATCATCAGACACAGTTTGTCATGACACACCTGACAAATGTCAGGTGTGTCATGACAAACTGTGTCTGATAACAGGAGAAATTAAACATGCTAAAATTATTGTTTACTGCATGAGCTATTAGAATGTCTTTCTTTTTTGCAATATAAATGGATATTGAAAGGCCTATTTTGAGTTATTTATTCCTTAGTTATTTATTTCATACAATAACTTTTTTATTTATGTCAAAAGGAGGAATGTCTTGTTGGACATGAGAATAACTAGTGCTATGTTTTTGCCTTTTAAATATGTTTAAAAGTATGAAAACATTACAGTTTTCAGTTATAATTGCATACATAATCTATATTTCATTACTTTATATAGTGTCTTGGGGATACATTTGCATAAAATGCTAAAAACCGAATTTGCAAAAATTGAAAACCGTAAAACCCAGAAAATGGAAAAAAATGTAAACGGAATGTGGGAAAAAATAAAGAGATTTCACAGGGCTCCATACAAAGAAGGTCAGCCAACACACACAGTGATAAGCATCTGTTGCATCTTAATCGAGTATTGATACAAAGGTTGCCTGAATCAGTTTTTTTCTCACGTTAAAGGCACATCAATTTAGTTTTGTCAGAATTGGGCACACGTCTTAATTGATTAAGATTACTCTTAATAGCATTAAAAGCAGATTGTAGCTTTTGTATAACACTGGTTAATGATGAAACAGAACAGTACAAAATAGTGTAATCTGCATAAAAGTGAAATTCGGCATCAGTTACATTCTGACACACCAATTTCCTTACTTCTGATTCTCCTCTACAAAAGCCTTTTTACATCTTATTACTTACTCAAATGAAAATAAATGTTGAATGTTCCAGTGTAAAGACCTGAGAATACATTTACATCACCAACGATATGAATGCTTAAAAAAGTGTTCTTGCTCTACACCAAGGGCATTATAAAATACTTCCAAAACCTTCCAGACAGCTGCACTGGGGGTGAAGAAGGTCATAAAAAAAATTAATTGGACTATAAATCTTCAAATCATAAGAACACAAATGTCCCAAACAGTGTGATTGCACAATCCACCGGGATGTTGTCCTCAAAGCATTCATCATTTGGGGACAATGGTGCCTGTACACAATTTTAAACCAATGCATGTGGCAGATATTAAACTATTTTAAGGCAAAAGATACATCCAAAGTTGATGATGGCACCAGAGTAGTAGCCAGAGGACCCCCCTCAAGTCCTCTAATTTCCTCTTCTGGGGATCTTTAGTATCTTTGATGAATTGTTTCTGTTGCAGCCGTTAAGTTGAAGTTATTACTTTTGTATATTTGTTAATTTAGTTTTAGTCGTAGTTTTCTAGTGTTTATTCTGCTTATGATTTTGCTAGGAATGTTTATATTACTTTTTTTTGTTTTTGATGTCTCCGGAGGGCGTGTTGTGTGCGTCAGGAGGATATATGGGTCAGGTGATTGCGTGGCGGGGTGTGGAAAACCTAAATGTTTGGTTACGAGGGTGGTGGTTGTCTAGTTTTTGTTGCCATGAAAATACTTTGGAACAAGTTGGAACATAAAAATAAAAGTTATAATTTTTTTAAAAGCTTGGCGACCTAAAGTTTTGTTGGCTGCAGTACCCCCGACGGCCGTCGTGGTGAAGGGTGGGGCTATAGAATCTAATTTCTTAAAAAGGAGCCTCATGCTCCTTTAAGTGAAGCCTGCCAATCCACGTCTGTCACTTTTTTCTCCTGATGTATCTCCTCCTTCCCTCTATTTCTTAACCTCATCCAGTTCTTGGTTCCTCACCTCTAATTTCACTATCGAATTGCACCTCTTAAACCCCCCACCCCCATTGATCCTTAAACCTTAACCCTTCACCGCTCCAAATATCTCTGCACCTTAAAACTCATCTGGCATCTTGCGTTAATGTGGGGAGTTAAAAGTCTACGTTTCCGCTTAACCAGATTACAGACTTAACAGTGAACATGAGCAAGGAACTGCACATTTCTTCAACGTCATTTTCTAGTATTGGTTTGGAAATGATTATTTTATCTAAAAATGAATTAAAGATATTTGGAATGAAAGAGGTCCCAAGCAGTCCTTCAAAATTAATTGAAAGAAGGCTGTTAACCTGAAATCGTGGTGAGATATTAGCTGTGCAGGTCTATGCAGCCCTCATCAGATTTGTATGAATAGCTCATGAGAGAGAAAAACTGGAAGGTTTTGCATAAACATCTTCCTGTCCATGACCAGATGCATCAAACTTGGGAAGAAAGTGATGAGGGATGCACCTTGTGTTGCTGTGGTTGCATTCAGGTGTGTGTGTGTGTGTGTGTGTGTGTGTGTGTGTGTGTGTGTGTGTGTGTGTGTGTGTGTGTGTGTTTCCATGCTCAGTATGCAAATGGGACACAGTCAACATCTCAGATTCCTCAGCCCAAATAAATTAGACTCTCAGCAGTAATAATATGCATATAGGGCGCCTTCATGCTCCATTATAATTAACTACTGCATGATAACCCAACACCCACCCACTTCACACACACACACACACGGCTTAGTAAATAATAATAACCATTATTACGCCTGCCATTATAATGCTTTATTGGAGGTCATTTAAATAACTCTGTGGGGAAGGATAAGGAGCGAGGAGTGCTGGGCAAGCAGGAAAGCAGCTCTCTCACTCAAAGGACTCCTCAGAGTCTCTGGCGTTGACAAGTTGACAGGAGGGGAGATAGAAACGAGAGACCAGCATCTCACCGCTCAGCAACCAAATGTAAAAACAGTTCAAACTTTACAAACAACAAACTCACAAATGCAACACGATGTTATTTTATCAGTTACCAGAGGACTGCTCCTGAAAACTGCAGCGACGCAAAAAATAGAAACGTTCACTTCTGACACAAATATTTGGTCATAGTAAAAGAAAAGTCATCTTAGTCCCTTTCAGGTCTTAAATTAGTGAAATATTACCTCAAATGAACAACACATGACAGGGAACGCTGTAGCATTATTTAGTAAGAAACTAGGACCACCAATGTATCCATAACAATTAAAAAGATAAATGGCGAGGAGGTCCTGCGGATCTAACGTACTTGACTGATCCTGAGCAGCTCAAGGAAAGCACACGTATCAAAGGGCAGTTTGGAGTCCATTAATCAGCAGTTAGAAGGATTATTTTCAAGTGGAAATCATTCGAGGCAGCTGCCAATCTTCCTAAGATGCGAAGTCCAAGTAAGATCACCCTACGGTCAGACTGCAATCGTCAAAAAAACTGTTCCAAAACAAATACACACGTGTATATACATAAACAAAAGGTACATCTCAGACACATGACTGGACAATTAGAAGTCTGATTGTTTGTTTTGCCAGGTTGAAGCCTTTTCTCTCCAAACATAACATGACTTCAGGCACACCGGCCTTTGAGCAGACATGACCAAAGACAAGTTTGGCCACGATGAACAGCAACATGCTCAGTCAAAACCAAAGCACATCAGCGCTGACAGCTACTACCAACTACTAAGCACGGCAGCGGGAGGGTGGTGATTTTGGCTCGTGTCGCAGCCGCAGCACCAGGGTCCACCTGCAGTCGTTGGGTCAATCATGACCGCTGGTACATTAGAGGCAAGGCAAGTTTATTTGTATAGCGCAATTCAACACAAGGTAATTCAAAGTGCTTTACATCAACATTAAAAGCGGCAAGACTCAATTGAACAGTAAATAACAGATAAAATGAAATAAAATGATAAGAAAAGAGGTAAAATAATAAAAAGCACAAGTTGTTAAAAAGTAAGGGCAGTAGAGTACAGCAGCAGGTACACATCTCATTCTTACAATGGCAAGAATTACGTTTCTATATGGTTAAAATGTACAAAGACCGGGTCAAATACAGTATTACAAAAGTAATCTGTAACAATTTATAACGGTGAATTAAAGCAATTTGACAATTCTATGCCACAATGCCTGTTTCCAGGTCTTATTTCACACAACTGACAACTGTCAGTATTACAAAAGAGTCCAACGTGACGCCAACTGAAGGTCGACTAAAAGTGGACCACACAACGGGACGATGATCCTAAGCACAGCAACTAATCTGCAAAAACATGGATATATCCAAGTTGGTCTTTATAATTTATTAAAACTTTGGAATTGTAAGGGGAGGAGCTATCAGCAGTTTCCCTGATAATAAAAGTACTGGTTTCCTGCAGCTGTGAGGTTCTGGAGGCAAATGATAAATTCAGCCTAAGCACATGGAGACTCTTCAGCTCTTCACAAAGCTTACATTCATTAGCTAATTGTTGAAAATATTTCTTTTTTAAAAAAAGGCTAAACGATTAATTGATAACCAAAATCTGCAGTTAAATTTCCCCTGTAATGATTGATTACTGTGCTTGGTATTACCACCAGACTGAAAGCTCCACTGGTTGCACGTACACACACTCGCACACTTTTCCTTCATCATCCCAGGCAGCAGACACAAACACCACTGAAGCCGTGTTTCAAAGGACTTCATCACGGCCGTGCTGATTAATATTGATGAACTATTTGATTCACTAAGTAGTGGAATGCTGCAAAATCGGTCTTTTTTGGCCACTCGCAGAGATTTCTATGCATCACTGGAGGACAGAAAGTGTGGCGATCACCAGAAAACCATCCAACGAATGACAGGGGGATTACTGTGACATGAATTTGCATATCAAGAATTTTAAGCAGCCAGGGAAAAAAATGTGGAACCCTGGAGCCAGCAAGGTCATTCAATAGATAGTTTTTTTCCCGCTCTGTTCATAATTTATTTCACATATCATGCAGTATGGAAATAAAGGTGGCTTTAGCCTATCACCCCCCCCCCCACCACCCCGATAGGAAGCAGCTCCCTCCATGACTTGTCCGTGCCACCACCAAGCCCTCATCACAGACATTCACAGCTCGGCCGTTTTAAGAAAAAGAGGCTGAAAATTACAGAAGCCTCTAATCCATTCCGGCTTATCTCTTTCATTTTATGTGGGTTTTCTTCCACATCAGTTGAACCCACAAAGCTAGTTTGATGGTCACTGCTTAAAACAAACAAAAAAACTAATAATAATAATTATACCAATATTAATTGTTATTATTATTAATAAATAATAATAATAATAATAATAATAATAATAATAATAATAATAATAATGATAATAATAATAATAATAATGAAGAAACGGGCAATGGACACCAAGAGAATCTCATCGTCTATCATCATCTGGGACAAAGGCATTCATTCAGATTCACTGTGTATAACATGTCAAATAAAAAACCTTGTCCACTAATCAATTATGTTATCTCTAAGCAGGAAGAAAAACCATGAGTTCAAATGTTGTGTTGTTGTTTTCTGTCTTTTATGTTAATATCAGCCCGTGAACAATAGTAATGACTGCAATAAAGACAGATCTGAATAAAATATTTGAATAAATGGAGAGATTATTATCATAATGCTAGAACACAAACTGAGCGTAGAAAGGGAAATTAAAATTCTCCTATCGAGGAATTACATGTTTTCAGAGAAGAAGAATTCATATTTTTTTATCTTCTGAAATATAATTAGCAGATTAATATTGGATACATTTAGACAAAAGCCTGCGTGAAGTTTGTGCAGATACAATAAGGTCCACCAACCATAGTGGAGCCAAGTGTAGATTTCACTGCATGATGGACAGAAGTATCACAACTGGAGAGAAGAGAGGGTGAATATAATAAATCAGGAAAAAAAAACATAAGTGTTGAGCGTTCAACTGAAACAAGAAAATAATTCAGCATCTCTTACAAGTCTCAGACTGGCATTATAAGTCTGTTGCAGATTATTTTGTGGAGCTTTTATTTACAAAACCTCCGACGACTGTAGGAAGCAGCTACACGGTCAGCGTGAGATGGAGCTTCCATGCTGCACATGCATCAGTGATGAACAGATTAAAGCCAAGTCAATCATGGAAATATTGCAACACTGTGATTGATAAAGTATTTTTGAATTTGAATTTGTGACACACAACAGCGTTTCTATGAGCTGTTTCCAAACAGAAAACAGACACACGTTAAACAATGTCTGCAAAAATAAAAAAATTTGGACTTTTTACATCCTGCATGGCAAAATGTTGATGGAATTAAGACTTGATGATTTTATTGCCTTTATCAGCACTTCCTTCAAACTGCATTTATAGGTACAACCACTTGGAGCTGCCGACGTAGATTTGTAACAGTATCAACACGTGAAGAACACTGAAGAGTGAATATGGCCAAACAGGAGCTCCAAATGAACCCAAACAACTCAAATATAAAACAAGACGGTCCATTTGCTGCAGATAACTTTGGTTGTTTGGACTGAAAGGAAAAAGAAGAAAAAAACAAAAAAAAAACAGGCCGGTTATGCTTTTGGGTTATCCGGTCTGTGCGGCTGATGCGACCTTGTCTGCAAGTCGGTAGACTGGAGATCTGATTAGGCTTTTATTAAAGCAGCGAGCTCACTTCCCACTCCAAACAAATGGAAAAAAAGGAAAGAAAACAAAACAGACCCCCCCCCCCCAGATCAAGGCTGCGCACACAGAGACAGACACATGACTCATTAAAGCGGTAGCCGTGAACGCGCCGGGCCTCAGAGCGGGCCACGCTGAGCAGCCCGCCAGATCACAAGCATCTGAGAGGCAACAACAGGGAGGAGAGAGTGGAATGCCAACACTCCCAGAGGAGATTACAAACCCCGGTGGTTTCCATACCAACCGGTAAACACCTGTCCCGCGTTTGCTGATCACACACTCGGTAAACAGTTCTGACGAGCAGAAGCAACGAGGTGGGGAAACAACGAAAGGATGGAGGGAGGAATGAATGAATGCCACGAAGAGGGTGGAGGTTGGGGGGCGAGAGGGGGTTTGTTGGTGCTGATGGAGAGACCAGAGGAGAAGGTGGATGGATGGACGGAGGGAGGGAGGGCGGGAGGAAGGAGAAGAGGGGGGGCTCCACGATAAGAGAAAAATTCAGACCGGTCAAAGTTTCCTTTTTGCCAATCGTGCTCCTGATAAAGACAGCGCCTGCTCCGGAGCTGATAGAGGAGCTATCTCCCTCCCTTACCCTCAGCCCCCCCTCACCCTCCCCCCGCCTCACTCACCCGGCAGTTAGTTTGTGAGAAGGAGAAGAAGAAGAAGAAGAAGGAGGAAAAAAAAAAAAGCAGCGAAGGGGCCGTATCAGTGCGGCATCGCGGTGCTACCATCAACCAGCCGCCGCGCGGCAATTAATATCGCTCCAATTACTGTTAAAGGGACGAGGCTGGGACAGGACGATAATGAACACATCCTCTCCCCCCCGCCGCAGGAATTAAAACACACACACACACACACACACACACACACACACACACACACACACACACACACGCACACACACGCAGACCGGCATAAAACGTGCACAGCTTGAAAAGGAAATAATGCCAGATAGTGCGGTAATCTTCCTGCATTGTTTAACTCATTGAAGACAACAGACGGAGAGAAATAAATAACCAAACAAACCTTGATAAGGGAGGAAATAAATAATAAAATTATGGCGATTTACTTGTTATCTTCTCTTAGCTGCAGGCGTGTGTGTTTTTGTTACGACTTGAATACATTTCCCCCCCCGGGCTGTCAACAACACACATCCTGGAAGACACTCGGAGGGAGGGAGAGAGACACTCGGAGGGAGGGAGACACTCGTAGGGAGAGACACTCGGAGGGAGAGACACTCGGAGGGGGAGACGCATGGAGGGAGAGAAACACTCGGAAGGGGAGAGACACTTGGAGGGGGAGACACTGGGAGGGGGAGACACTGGGAGGGGGAGACACTCGGAGGGAGAGACACTGGGAGGGGGAGACACTCGGAGGGGGAGACACTCGGAGGGAGAGACACTTGGAGGGAGAGACACTGGGAGGGAGGGAGAGACACTGGGAGGGGGAGAGACACACTGGGGGGGAGACACTGGGAGGGGGAGACACTGGGAGGGGGAGACACTCGGAGGGGGAGACACTCGGAGGGGGAGACACTCGGAGGGAGAGACACTGGGAGGGAGGGAGAGACACTGGGAGGGGGAGAGACACACTGGGGGGGAGACACTGGGAGGGGGAGACACTGGGAGGGGGAGACACTCGGAGGGGGGGAGAGACACTCGGAGGGAGAGAGACACTCGGAGGGAGAGAGACACTCGGGGGGAGAGAGACACTCGGAGGGAGAGAGACACTCGGAGGGAGAGAGACACTCGGAGGGAGAGAGACACTCGGAGGGAGAGAGACACTCGGGGGGAGAGAGACACTCGGAGGGAGAGAGACACTCGGAGGGAGAGAGACACTCGGAGGGAGAGACACTGAGGGACAGACACTCGGAGGGGGAGAGACACTGGGAGGGAGAGACACTGGGAGGTGGAGAGACACACTGGGGGGGGAGACACTGGGAGGGGGAGAGACACACTGGGGGGGGAGACACTGGGAGGGGGAGACACTCGGAAGGAGAGAGACACTCGGAGGGGGAGACACTGGGAAGGAGAGACACTGGGAGGGAGAAACACTGGGAGGGGGGGAGAGACACTGGGAGGGAGAGACACTCGGAGGGGGGGAGAGACACTCGGAGGGGGGGGACACTCGGAGGGGGGAGAGAGACACTCGGAGGGGGAGACAAACACTCGGAGGGGGAGACAAACACTCGGAGGGAGGGAGACACTCGGAGGGAGAGAGACACTCGGGGGGAGAGACACTGGGAGGAGGGACAGACACTGGGAGGAGGAAGCACCAGGATCAGGACGTGCTCACTGATGTCTGAGCTGCATGGAGGCTCAAATAAGGTCCAATTACAGCGCAGCTTCTGTCCCTGCACTATTCAACTACAACAGCTCAAGCAGCTGAGCCAGACGGGCCTTTTAAGTTCAAGTTCAAGTTGACTTTATTAGTACCTGTAGGTAGATTTGTTTGCAGTAGATGGAAGAAGGCATCTCACACACAATCTTCACAGTCATTCATTCGACACAGGACAAATACAGAGAACATGTTTACGACAGCACAAGACAGACATGGCAGCTACTCACAATGCTCACTGAACAGGATAAAAGTAGATGTTGCCCACAAGGCAAAGAACAATAAATAGAGGTAGAACCAAGGTCAGGGTTTCTAATAAATGGAAATAAATGTAAAAGTTAAAAGCAAGATAGGCCTCAGCAATAAATAAAATGCACCAGCAGGGACAAAGCTGTCCCTACAGCGTGTGGTCCTCGTTCTCGGGACTATGACTCTGTGTCCTGATGGCAGTAGCTGGAACTCACCCACTAAGGGACGAGAGGCATCATTTGAAATGGAGCTGGCTCCATGATTCAAGTACCTGGTTCTGAGCCCATCGGTTTTGAATGAATCCTTCCTTCATTCCAACTTCCTGTGAAGTTTCTGGGACTGAGCAGACCGAGAGTGATTCCTGGATTCACAAACCTGGACTTCTCCATGGTAGACGCTCCTCTTCCCCTCCTTCCTCTTCCTCCTCTCCACCGCTGGGCGCAGGACCTTGCTCCTTCCCATCGCCATCTTCGTCCTCGGCCCCTCCTCCGGAGTCCTGGGTCACGGGCTCTGGAAACAACACAAGGAGCAGCATTCAAGCACACACCTAAGACCTTGTGCCTGTGTGTGTGTGTGTGTGTGTGTGTGTGTGTGTGTGTGTGTGTGTATTTGTGTGGTTCTTCCTGCTGGGAGATTAAAAGCTGCAGTGAAACCACTCTTTGTAACGTAACACCTTCACACACACGCGTTCAGGTTCACCACCACGGAGAGCAGGCCGAGATTCAGGAGGGACACCTTCACCTTCACTTCTGTCATCTCTTTATTTCATTCATTCACTTTATTCATTAAAAGAAAAACAAAACAGTTCATTATAATTACAAATCTCTTTCCTTGAATGAAAGGGAACAGAAAGAAGACTACGCTTATTTTATCCGTCCCTTTTTCCTAAGAAATCAAATTTCAATTAATGTAATAAAAAAACTACAACAAATTATGCAATTAAAAAAAACAACACTTTCCAATAAACGTAATTTAAAAAAAAAAAAACTAACAAAAAATAAAATAACACAAAATAGCTGTCGTCAAACAGATAGTCGTATTCTTTTTTGATTAAAAGAAAAAAAAAATATGACAATGGTGCTAAAAAGAGAGAGAGAAAAAAAGAAAACCCACCTAACTTAAAGGGGACCTATTATGAAAAACACGTTTTCTCTTGCTTTAACACATATAAAGTGGTCTCCCCTCAGCCTGCCAACTCAGAGAAGGAGGAAAGCAACCAAATTCTGCAGTGTCTGTACAGCCGCCCGGATGAGCCGTCCAGTGTGATGTGGCTTTTACGAGCCGTTCAGATTCTACTCCTGTCGTTACGTAACGATGGGAGCGATTTACATCAGTTGGCCACTGATGCGTGAAACCAACTCTGGCCGGAACAACAACAACTCCGCCAGCCGGAGCTTCCGCCATTTTTCCGTAGCGGTGTATCGTGACGGCGTCTGTTCGAGCTAGACATGCAAATTGCTCTGTTGTTGGTTGTAAAAACTTGCTTTGTGCCTCCCCTGCTACGCGTCATTCAGGCAGCCAATCAGCACAGTGCCTCATTATCATAGCCCCGCCCACTCAGAATCCCACATACATAATGAGGTTAGAGAATGGGAAGATAAAGACATGGCTCAGAGGCTGAATTTCTAACTTATTTAGCTAAAAATAATCAAAAGCTTGTTTTTAAGACATTCAAGGCCTGTTTAAAATAGGCATTAGATGCCATAATAGGTCCCCTTTAACAATTATCCTGATATCTCCGTGACTCTCTCCACTCATCCCCTTCCCTCTCTCCTCATCCACCCTTCCTTCTCTTTCTTTCACCGACTTGAAGGCGGGTCTCTTTCAACGTCTTTCCCTCCTATCTCGGCATCTCCCCCCCCCAGCCTGTCACCTTCAGCAGAGACTGAGGCTGCCTGTGTTCCTCTAATCAGTGCTGATATCCCTGTCATTGATCGAGCTGATTACACAGCCTCCTGCTCGCTGATCAAAGAAAGCCCTGGCTGGGTTGGAATATCTGCGTGTCTGTGTGTGTGACTATGATGTGTTTTTTCCCAGCATGCACAGGCTACATGAACCCTGAACTTTGCCTGTGTGGCAGATATCAGTGAGTTCATCACACGGCCGGGCTCCTCCCTATTAGCTGGACTCATGATTAGCGAGATAAGATTAATAGTTGCATCAGAGCAGCTGGCTCTATCTGACCTGAGGATCTTACACCATCATCAAACCAAAGGTCAGCTGATTTCAGGTAACTGGATTACAGGAATGTCAATATTAGCCGCACTAATAATGTTAAACGAGGAAGCTACTAAAAAAAAAATAAAAGAAAATAAGGTTGTAAACTGTCTACAAGCTTAACTCAGTCCACCATCTGTTATCAAACTTGAACTAAACCCACAACAAAATCTCCTTTGTCTGGTGAAATGAGGAAGGACTTGGGTGTACAGGTGTAGCGTGAATGACTGTCATCTCTGCTGGATAAAAACTCTGCGTCACTGATGACTAAATATTTGCTTGTTTAAATCTTCACTAAGTGAGTTCCAGCATCACCTCCTTGTCCAAAGAGCCAAAGTCCATGACTCCTCCTCTTTAACCCCCCAGGACCTTTCAGGTCCTCTTGTATGTTTCCCTTCCACAACCTTCTGGTTTTGTTTCTACTCGCTCCAAATCAGTTTTTTTAAATTCATTTGTTTGCCACCCTTCATGTTTGAGTTCTTCTTCAGCTGCCAGAGGTCAGCCCCCCCGCTGCCTCTCGTAGCTGCAGACTAATGGAGCTTTTCCACTAGTACCTACTCAGCCCGGCGCGACTCGCCTCCACTCGGTTTGGTTCTTTCCCACTAGGGGTCTAACGTGCCGAGTAGACACTTTTTCTGTAACTACAGGCCACCACTTGGTCAGGAGGTTGGCCAATCAGATGTCTGAGTCAGGATGTGACATCATTTCAAGAGCGACTCTGGGCTTCTTGTTCATTTTTTTTGTAGGAACAATGGTGTTGTTTTAAATTCATATCAAATAAATGCCACAGAATAAGCTCAACTCAACTCATCCATGTTCTCGGCTTTGGTGCCTTTACTTCTTCGTTTGTGTCGCACAATCAAATACGTCATAGTAGCTTCCTCCAACCCACCTACTTCTGATCTGGGTATTGAAAAGAAAACGAGGGCAAGGCTTGGCGAGTCGAGCTGAGTAGGTACTAGTGTAAAAGCGCCATAAGCTCCACTTCTAGATCCTGTGATCCGCTTTAGAGATGCACATTTCAAGCCGATTTCATCATTCTCTGCTCTGCATGATCTGAGAAACACAGCCACAATGTTCAAATCTTAAATAAATAGTTGTGTCTTGATTGTGAAGTGTCTTTGACACACAATATACTGGTTATCTACGAGCACATGGAACCTCAAGGCAGGAAACCTGATGCACACCTCAAGCACTTGCTCCAAGAGCTGCAGACCAGAGTTTTTATAACTTATTTTAATCGATGGAGAAGAAATGGAGTGATGGCGTCCTAAAGACTGTCTTGCATGTTTCTATCCTTGCAGGTGTTTCTTATCTCTGCATGCAGAGATGTTCAATGTCTCCCAACTGAAAGCTGTTTTCAGGAGGAAATTAAAAAAAGAGCAGGAGGATTGGAGGGCCGGTTTTACATGTTGATGATGGTGTTTCTGGTGGTGTGTGTTTACCAGCTGAGCTGCAACCAGCAGCTCAAAGATGTATTATTTTAGCTCAAATGTTTTAATATTTTGTTGGTTCCAGCTGATCAGTTCTGGGACATATTTGATGGTTAACTGCACATTTCCAGATTTTGGACAGAAACATCTCAAAAAATGTCTCCGGAGTGTGAATTGAATTGAAATTTTATTTCGAACATGAAACAGTAGTGAAAACAAAACAATAATAATCAATAATAAATAGATGTAAATAAGAAAACAAAAAGACTAAAATATAAATGAAAACCTGCATCCATCATAATTAACATGCTCGAAAAGGAGTAGGATGTAGTAAAAACGTATTAAATCCTACCCCCTAAACTCTCTTTCATTATAATCAAAATTAATTGAATTTCTATACAAAGAACAAAATATATCTATATATACATATATAACACATACAGATATATATATATATATATATATATATATATATATATATATATGTATATATACACACACATATATATATATATATATATACACATATACATACATACACACACACATACAAACATATACATACACACACAAATGCGTGAAGTGTTTTAAAAGTGTACTTGTCGTTTTATTGTTATTATTATAAACGAAAAAAGATCATCAGCAGGTTTGTAGATCATAATGATTTAACATTTCAGGTTTGGTGAAACACAACTCTTTTCTCTCCTTCTCCTCACTTCCTTCTTCCTCTCTTTCCCCAAATCCCGCCCCCCCGATAACACCTCAGCCATGTGCACAAAGGCCATGTTTACCCTCGCATTCCTGCTCCAATAAAAGGCCGTATCGCCCGGCCATAAACGCCCCGTGACCATGTGACGTCCTGGCGCTCGTGGAAACGTTCGAAAAGGCTGGCTGGATCTTCATCGCCTGAGAAATAAACGGATGAATCCAGAACGATGGACACATCCAGCATCATGTCACGTCCAGCTTTTTTTAAACCCTCCAAAGCAACATCAGAGCGACACACACACACACACACACACACACACACACACACACACACACACACACACACACACACACACACACCTGCCTAAACAGTGCCATTATTTTCAGCTATAAATCACATTGAATGGCACATTGATTTTATCCTGCAGGGGCTGGAGCGGAGAGGGGGGGGCTGCAGACACAGTTATTGCGTTTAATATTATCAATATTATCTCCCATATCATCTGAGACAGGGAGGCAGGTATCAGGAGGAGTCGACAGACACTTTTCTGCCAACCCCCCTCCTCCTCCTCCTCCTCCCTCTCTCCTTCTGTCCCTCCTCCTTCCCCCCCCTCAGCGAGACAGCCTCCATCAATCTGATAAGCTGAACTTCCCTGTCACACCTGCAGGGCAAAGTCACCTCCCAACTTCCACAACCCCTCAGCATCTCTGCTAAGTGAGTTTTAATGCCCCCCACCCCCATGAAGCGTCCACTCACAGCGTGGACGGGCCCGTACGGACTAGTCCTGTGTTGAAAAAAAATAAATTTTCCAATTCTAAATCGATTCTCATATTAATTCCTAAAAATCGATTTGTATGTCTAAAGATCGATTTTTTTTCATCATTACATTACAACTTTTGGTATTTTTTTGTTTATGCCAAAAAAAAGGAGTGTTTTGTTGGACACAAGAATAACTACTGCTATTTTTTTGCTTTTAAATATGTTTAAAGGTATGAAAACATTAATGTTCTCAGTTATAATTGCATACATTTTATATACAGTCTTGGGGTTATATTTGCATAAAATTCTAAAAACCAGATTCTCAAAAATTAAAAACCGAAATAGACCAAAAACGGAAAAAATTTAAACGGATATGGGAAAAATTTAAACAGATTTCATAGTTCCTCTGTTTGCTGCCCTGGATCTGTTTTCTATCTAATTCTGACCCACACGATGTTTCTGAAAGCAGTTCTATCAGCATTCTGGGAGGTGATTGGTCCTTACAGCATTATTAGCTGCCAATACTTGCTGTTGAATCTCAATATAATACTAGTATTAATATGTTGCATAACTACACAGTCATATAATTCATTCAACAGCTCAAAAAACAGTTTTAATAACACTAACCCAAATCAATATCGGGATCGAATCGAATTGAACCAAATCTTGATAATCGATTCTGAATCTTAAGAATTGGAATCGAATCGATTCTTGACATTTGAATCGATCCCCAGCCCTAGTACGGACCCCACACCCAACAACCTGGGTGAAGGAGAAGAAGCCCAATCCCATCCCTGCTGAGGCCGCAGCCACGTCTGTCGTCTGTCACCGCCGACACTCCATCCATTCAGCAACAGAACCGACACGCCTCGGAGATCAATACACCGATCAATGCTGCGCACAAAGTAATCCAGACCGGAAACGTGTGGGAGTGACACGCCGTGGGGGAAGTTATTTACACGGGCTGGAATAAAACTGCTCTGTGTCGGAGGAGGAAGAGCCAGGCGGCCGCTGGCAGCAGCACCTCCTGCAGCTGCCCAGAGAGCATTCTTCAGGCTTAATAAAAGACTACAGTCACTGTGGAAAAGACAGAATCGGTTCACAATGTTCTTTTCACCGAGTATCTGATGAAACAGATTAAATGTTCACATTTAACCGTATTTCCAATGGCATGGTAACAGGGAAGTAAATACATAAGCTGCACTCAAACTTCCAAGTCTTTTAGTCCCCGTTTCTACTAACTATCTGGACATCCCATTGCCATGTCCTGCACGCCACTTGTTGGCAACACTTAGCCACTGTGCAGCCCCATTCTTGACATTTTATACGAAAGATTAAATACCTCAAATTGACACCTCAGTGACTCTGGAACGGTACCTGAACACTGTCTTTTTCAAACAAAGCCTCCACTTGCCCAGCAGCTGCTGTTTCAACATTTTAGCATATTTTCTTTTTTTTCTTTTGAATATTTTGTGACTAATGGGCTTAATTGACAAGAGTGACGCAGGAAGAGGAGGCAGAAAAAGCGGATAAGGCACATGGCAACGGGTCACGGGGCGAGAGTCAAACCTGGGGCGGATGCAGGAGCTCTGACTGTTCATGACTGTGATTTAATATCACAGGATCAATACGTATAAGGGAATGAAAAAGGTATTTATACCATGACCTGGACAAATACTGAGAGCAGTGTTCCTTCATTTCTGACTAGGAGGAATGAACGTGCTGAATCAGCCTTGAGCCCTCGCATCAGCTGGTGGTCAGACACTTCCACATTAAAAATTTATAGAAAAAACAGAATATATGATTTCCAACTGAGCCTGGTCGTCAACAAGGGAAGATGAGACGCTCCCAGAGAGATAGGGGCGTCTGGATAATGGTCCAGTTTGCTCAGTGTATCTAAGTCTGCGGCGGCAGTATTATGATCTGGGATCTTCAGCTCAGTTGACGAGCTACGTTTTTGTTCGGTTCTGACGGCAGAGGGAAGGTCCAAGACGAAAACGACAGGATTTATTTGGCCTGAATTGTGTAAGTTTGGTTTGGTGAGCACGAGACATTATTTCCACACATGGTTCGGCCACCGCAGAGTCCAACCTCAGGGAAGTTGTGGAGCAGAACGTACACAGGGGTCCAACAGTCACAATTTAAGATGTTGAAGTTGGTTGAACAAATTGTGAAGGTTTGACTTTTGACTTTGATTTATTTGGTTTCATTCTATTTAATTTCTTTTACTGGCAAAGGCAGTAAACAATGATTGATATTGTAGGTATAACATTGGCTCTCCAGCTGATGGTGGGGCCTGTAAGCTGAGCTGACGAAGAGAGAAATGTTTGAATGCATTACAACGTTACGGAAGAGCAACAACAGTTCCATATTAAAAAATCCTAACCTTGACCCGAACCCTCAGATGAGAAAAACAAACTATGGTCTATGAAGATCTTCCACCACTGACTGAGCTCAAAAAATATATACATTTAACTGGTTTAACTTTCTTTCCCTTGATATGTGACCACGGTAAACAGGTTATATGCTTTATAAGTGATCTTTAAATCCCCCATCCTTATTTTTATAATTATGTTTTTTTCATTGAAGGTATCTGACCCGGTCTCTGTACGTTTTGACCGTATAGAAACGTAATTCTCATCAGTTGTGTGAAATAAGACCTGGAAACAGGCATTGTGGCATAGAATTGTCAAATTGGTTTAATTCACTGTACGAATTGTTACAGATTACTTTTGTTATACTGTATTTGACCCGGTCTTTGTACGTTTTGACCGTACAGAAACGTAATTCTTGCCATTGTAAGAATGAGATGTACCTGCTGTACTCTACTGCCCTTACTTTTTAACAACTTGTGCTTTTTATTATTTTACCTCTTTTCTTATCATTTTATTTGTTATTTACTGTTTAATTGTGTCTTACAGCTTTTAATGTTGATGTAAAGCACTTTGAATTACCTTGTGTTGAATTGTGCTATACAAATAAACTTGCCTTAAAACCGCCACAAAGGTAAAGTGTCTACTCCCATAACTTCTTGCCAACTCTCTCTTACCTACAAGTAAGACATTACAAATGCTTGCGTATCTTCAAAAGTTGACATTTTCCACCAGTTGCTTTCGTCAGAATCAAAAAAAAATAATCAGACACAAAAGGGGACAACAATCAAAGGTCATAAACTTATCAGCCTCGAGGTTAACTTTGAAGTTTCTCAGTATGTATAAAAACCATGCTTTCATCATGAAAGACGGACAGATGGGTTGTTTCTGGAGGTTGCTGCAAGTGTAGAGCACTTCTGAGAAAAGGGAAGGAAAAAAGCCCCACAACAGAAGCAGACAGGGGCGTACCGAGCTGATGCTCCTCTGGAGATGTGGGAGCGAGTGTGTGTGGATGCTTCGGTGTCACCGTTAATAAAGCAGGCCTCGGGTGTGAGAGAGTGTATGGTCCTGTTACTGCTAGAATGTGTTTTTCTTGCGAAAGTTATCAGGGCGGTTATCGCTTGTGTGTGCGTGTGTGTGTGTGTGTGTGTGTGTGTGTGTGTGTGTGTGTCTTCCAGATGGTGGATAAGAGGCCCTGCCTTTATTAGCCAGTGCTGGCCAGATAAAGACCTGGTATTGATCCCAGGTTGAAAGAGCAGGTTCGTCAAACATGGCTGATTTACAGAGAACTGATAATGGCAGCACCGGGCAACCGAGGAACCCCGGATAGAGGAGAGAGAGGAGTAAATCAACAATGTGATGGAGATGTGTGTTTGTGTGTGTGTGCTGGGCTTAAACACATGCACATATAGAGAAACGGGGACGCTATCACGGGACAAACTCACTCACATGTGCAGCACGCGTGAGTTCTCTCATCTCCGTCATCTCATACAATTTAATACACACACATAACCCTCCATCCCCTCACACACACACACACACACACACACACACACACACACACACACACACACACACACACACACACACACACACACACACACACACACACACACACACACACACACACACACACACACACACACACACACACACACAGCTAATCTCTAATCTTGTCTCGATTAGCACCTGACAGAATTTCCATGGGTTTATCAAACCGAGCCAACCAGCAGACGCTTATCAGCCTCAGCCCCAAAAATTTCACAAGAGCAGGAATTTTTGAGATTAAAAAACACAGCCAGTGAAATCTTGAATAAGTCAAAAGAATATGAGTGAAAACTCTGCTATCGCACAGCACGGGAAGGGGGGGGGGGCAGTGTCTCGGGATGAGAGGTGGATGGAGGGAGCGGACTCACCAAAGCCAACAGAAATGCTTTTCTCCCATTTGCTTTATTATTTTTTCTTATGCGTTTAGACACGTTTGAGATAAAAAACTGTGACACATGTGAAAGTTGTGACCTCATAAAGAGGAGGGAGACATTTTTTTTTTTTTTTTTTTTTAATAGTTTTGGGTCTTCGGTTGACGTTAATCGTGTAACAGATAACAGGCAGGCAACAGTTGATGAAAAAAAACAAAGTCTTGATGTTGCGATCAAACTGATAACAACCACTAAAGATAATAACAACCGCTATTAACTGACAGAGAAGCTGCCATCTGGATGACTTTACTGGGGAGCAGCTCAACGATGCCACGCATGCACAAACACTGCTTTCTTATGTAGAAAATGTAGTGTGAATATTCATTTTTGCAAGTATTTGTGCTAAAATTTCAACCAATTCACCATCTTCTCTTTCTTTTTTTTTTCAAGGAGTGTTTCGAAGCAGCTCCCCTGAACGGGACCCTGTCACCTGCCACCTGTACACCAGCAGCACTTTACAAACGTACCGCCACACTTAGAACAGGATGTCCTTCCTTATTTTGATGCTCACACACAACATGACTTTCTTTCTGTCACTCTACACTTCTGCAACATTGCTTATCTTATTGAGGCGTGCTGTTTTACAACTCAACCCGAGATATTTCAGGGGTTTTTTTTGTGAATCAATATACATCCATTTTTGCATCCAAGGCCAGCGACACATTCAAAAAGAAAAAGACGTAACTGAATATAAAAGTAATACTGCAACGTTGTGAGTCGCTCTTCCAACACGTGAACCTGCTTCAACTTCAGATGCTCTCAGTTTTTCATTCACCTCTTCCACCTCTTCCTTCCTTCAAGCACATAAGGTTTGCATCAGTGGGGGATCACTTCTATACTGCAACTGACAATTAGGTCTGCGGAGAGGATCATTGGGACTAACCTCCCATCTATCCAGGACCAGGAAACGGGCAGGTAGCATCTCTGCAGACCCCTCACACCCAGGACAAGGTCTGTTTGAACTCCTCCCCTCTGGACGGCGCTACAGAGCTCTGTACACCAAAACCTCTGCTATCGCACAGCACGGGAAGGGGGGGGGGGCAGTGTCTCGGGATGAGAGGTGGATGGAGGGAGCGGACTCACCAAAGCCAACAGAAATGCTTTTCTCCCATTTGCTTTATTATTTTTTCTTATGCGTTTAGACACGTTTGAGATAAAAAACTGTGACACATGTGAAAGTTGTGACCTCATAAAGAGGAGGGAGACATTTTTTTTTTTTTTTTTTTTTAATAGTTTTGGGTCTTCGGTTGACGTTAATCGTGTAACAGATAACAGGCAGGCAACAGTTGATGAAAAAAAACAAAGTCTTGATGTTGCGATCAAACTGATAACAACCACTAAAGATAATAACAACCGCTATTAACTGACAGAGAAGCTGCCATCTGGATGACTTTACTGGGGAGCAGCTCAACGATGCCACGCATGCACAAACACTGCTTTCTTATGTAGAAAATGTAGTGTGAATATTCATTTTTGCAAGTATTTGTGCTAAAATTTCAACCAATTCACCATCTTCTCTTTCTTTTTTTTTTCAAGGAGTGTTTCGAAGCAGCTCCCCTGAACGGGACCCTGTCACCTGCCACCTGTACACCAGCAGCACTTTACAAACGTACCGCCACACTTAGAACAGGATGTCCTTCCTTATTTTGATGCTCACACACAACATGACTTTCTTTCTGTCACTCTACACTTCTGCAACATTGCTTATCTTATTGAGGCGTGCTGTTTTACAACTCAACCCGAGATATTTCAGGGGTTTTTTTTGTGAATCAATATACATCCATTTTTGCATCCAAGGCCAGCGACACATTCAAAAAGAAAAAGACGTAACTGAATATAAAAGTAATACTGCAACGTTGTGAGTCGCTCTTCCAACACGTGAACCTGCTTCAACTTCAGATGCTCTCAGTTTTTCATTCACCTCTTCCACCTCTTCCTTCCTTCAAGCACATAAGGTTTGCATCAGTGGGGGATCACTTCTATACTGCAACTGACAATTAGGTCTGCGGAGAGGATCATTGGGACTAACCTCCCATCTATCCAGGACCAGGAAACGGGCAGGTAGCATCTCTGCAGACCCCTCACACCCAGGACAAGGTCTGTTTGAACTCCTCCCCTCTGGACGGCGCTACAGAGCTCTGTACACCAAAACCTCCAGACTCAGAGACAGTTTCTCCCCCCAAGCTGTTGCTCTGATGAACTCTCAACACTTAGAGTCTCAGAGTAATCAACCACTGTGCAATAATAATAACAATAATAGCCACAATCATATGCTGTAACCTTTCAATAACCATGTCTACCTCATGCTGCGGCACCTTTCACTTTTTCACTTTTTTTAAATTGTATATATGTTAACAAGAGCTGTCATTTGCCAATTTACCTATTTACTGTAGAGTGAGCAAAAATAACCGAGTCAAATTCCATGTCTTGTTTGACCTGACTTGGCCAAATGAACATGATTCTGATTCCATTTTAGTTTTCAAACGGTCAGGTCTGCAGGTCTGAAGGTCAGGCCCGTCCAGCACCTGAACCCTCTTCTGTGCAGAATGTGGTTTTTGCATTGTCCTGCTGGAAAATGCATAGTTGTCTTTGGAAAAGCTATGGCAGCATAGACCTCTCTGAAAGAGTATTAATGACCTTTGCTAGGCATATCAATGCGACTCCAGACCATAACGGCCTCTGGATCAGGTGCTGCCGTCTGGATGGTCCTTGTTGTTTTTGGTACATCCCAGAAAACTCAGAGCCCAAAGAAGTCAATGGACGAGGTTAGATGCATTTCTGAATCCAGCTCCATCTTTCAGTGCTGAGCCGAGATCCACCGACTGCAATCTGTTACTATTGATGAATGACATTTGTTGTTGCCGTGTTTGTCTGAGGGATCAGAGATCACTGGTGTCCGTCTCGTGCTTGCTGCCTTGCTTCCCTTGCCCTTTACATGTTGAAATTCCTCCAGATTCTTTGAACAGTTTAATGATATCATGCACTGCAGAAGGAGAAAATATGCAAATCCCATCCAATCCCTTTATGAGGAATTTTGTTTTTCAACATGTAAATGATTTTCCCACAGATTTATTGACAAAGACTCAGCTCTTCATTGAAACTGCTCATTTCACACCTGTTGCAGGTCTGAAATGCATTAAAGGGTGTATAACTACAAATGCCATGAATTTATTGTGAAAAAGAAAACTAAATATTGGGGTCAAGTCCCTCTGTGAGAAGAAATTTAAGGGAAAGCAAATGAAAGAATCACTGCACTGTTTTTTTTTAATTATCATTATCCATATCGTCCCGTTTTTTTTCTTATTTGGGAATAAGTTACTGATTTTTTTTTGGAACAGTTTTTTTGGCTCAAGATCAGATATCAAACTTCTTAAAGGCCCAATCTACTCTGATTGTCTGACCTTTGTCAGATAATTAAATTACGGAAATAAATAACGGAAGAAAACACCAAGAACCACAAACAAGGTGTTCTGTTTCCCTGTGAGAGAAAAGTCCTCCTTTTAGGGTAGACTGCTTGTATCTTTGCACAAATTCAATCTGCAGGCTCTTGCAGATCTACAGAAGGTGAGACTTCAACATTTCGTCCTAAAGACATCACTAATCAGGAGCGAGCAAGAAAAAAAAAAAAAAGGTAAAACACGAGGAAACTTATGCTTCACCTGAAGGTGGGGATGTTGTTGAAATAAAACTTTGTAGCACAATCACCTGAGCTGCCACTCATTATCTCTCTCTCTGTCTAGGCTGGAGAATTGTGTTTTTCCAGCAGCCCTGATGAACATTTAACGCCTTGTTTACGCTCTCTGTTGAAAAAGTGTTAAAATGATCAGTTCATGGTCATATATAAGCTACAAATTATTGCCAATATACAACATATTGGTTATAGCTTTATATCAATTTATGTTGTTAAGAAGTGTTCGACCTCAATGTTGACTTTGCATCCAGAAAATAGAGACATCTGTAAAAGGAACACGTGTATGTTTAGTTCTGCTTTCAGGCCTGCTAGACCTGCTTTCAGTTTTTTGTGGGCGATTGAGGGGGTGGAACTTTCTCTTGATGAGTAATTGATGGCTGTTTGTGAATTGGATTTGTTTATTTATTTTACTATTACGTTTTTTATTTAATATTTATTTATTTCAGGTTGCATTTTTTAATTCAATATTGATTAATTTCAGGTTGAAGATTATTAATATTTTTCTCTCAGGTTTAATTTTTTTAAATTGTATTTGACTTACACAATCAAACGACTGCGTCTACACTTACAGTACATTTGTTATTATTAATAAAGGTTGTCAAGTTAAAGGGCATGTTATACGGTCATTTTGTACCAATGATACATTTGGGATGGGGAGAGGTGTGAGGGTGTGTAGCAGGGGGGGCCTCAAAATAACATTTGCCTTAGGGCCCCCTTTTGGTCAGGGGCACCCCTGGGTGTGAAGCGCTCCCAGACATGAACGTACGGATGCCACTGCATTACTGACAATTTCCAGGTTTTTTTAAAACCAGATTGTAGATATATATCGTTTCCGATCAATTCAGTTTTGTTTCTGTGATTCCTTCGGAAAACCTGAACAAGTAATGTTGAAGATCCAAATCTGGTCCAAAATAACATCTATGACCAGAAAACTTGAGTACTTCAGATCCGGCCCCTGAGCGTTCCTCAGTGGAAACTAGGCCAAAGCAGGAATGAAGGTCAATAAAGTGCTTTACATGAAGATCAATGAATATCCAAATGTATTGACTATCGTCATTTTTCCTGAAAATCTCACCAACATCAAACTTCCCAATATGGATGAGGTGCTGCTCATTTTGCTCTTTTTTGTTCCAACATTTCCTTGTGCAGGTGACGTGTCACCAGCCGCTTACCTTCGCTGTAGAGGGGCGTGTACGGCGGCGGGCTGGAGCCGTCCCCTTCGGCGGAATCATCCGGGTCCGAGGCCCCGCCCTCCTCCCCCGACAGGCTCAGCGTATCAGCGGCGTTCTCCTCGCTGCCGTCAACATCCCCGAGGGAACCTGGGGCGAGAGGGGGGAAGTGACATTCAGATCAGCTTGAAGACGGCGCATTTCAAAACCACTATTTGCTCATAAAAGAAAAAGCAAACTAGAGATGCACCGATCGATTGGCCACCGATCGGTATCGGCCGATAGTGCCCCTATTGGTTTTGATCCGAGTTCTCAAAATAATAGTTCAAAGCTGGCTGATCTGATTTACAACAACAAACCTCTGCCCGCGCGTGCGTTCCCACATCTCAGACCCAGCTGTCCTAAGGGGGCGTGGCCGGCGTCGCCGGTATGGGAGTTTTACAATGTCCGAATAGGACAACAAATATGCAGTTTGCAAAGCGTATGCAAAGGAAATACCCCGAGAATTCATGTTATAAAAGAATTTCAACACAACGAAGCTGATAAGACATTTTAAAGTTTCTCAAGTCAAGGACTATATAAAGTAAAGGAGCGTGCAGAAACGCCGCTAACTCACCTATAACAGAGACCTATAAACGACAGCAGCAACAGCAAAAAAAAAGAAACTACATCATAAGGTAATGAATTCATAAACCTTGATCATCGGATAGCGGTGGATGCTATTGCTAAAACTTTCACAAAGCTTAATAATTCATAATACATTTTTTTATTTTAAGATGTATTCCTTTTTCCTCAGGAAAACTAAGGTTTATAGTTTATAACTTGTATCAACTCTAAGAGAGTGGCATGTCTACTGTTGTCTGTGTTGTTGCACTGCACGTTGTGTTGTACACATTTATTACCACATGAAAGCTTAAGTTAATAAAATACATGAGTCTAAGAGTCTCTAGAGGGTGAAATATTTCACATCAGCCTGCAATAAAACACTGGTCAATTCATGACACTTTCTCATCTCCTAATTTTGATACCTAAATGTCAGTGAAGTGTACATGAGACAACAATATTGAAGAATTTATGGATTTCACGCTGTGATCGGCAATATCGGTATCGGCAGATACTGGTTTTGGTGATCGGTGATCGGCCCTCAAAATCCTGATCGGTGCATCTCTAACGCAAACACACAAAAGTAGCAGTAAAAAAACAAGGAGAGCAGAAGTGGTGAACTGTCCTCCTCGAGTCCAAACACAGCCGTGCAGGAGATGGAAAAATATGATCACACGTTCAGACAGGAAAGGGAAAAAAAGGATTCTAAACACAGTGACACATGAATACTTTTTTTTGTCTCCCCTCATTCAAAAAACGGTTTCAAGAATTGGACACGCTGAACAGTCTAATCCGGAAGATTAATAGCAAGAAGCCAAGGGGGACCTTAAAGCCAAATTACAGTATACCTAAAATTGCAGCTAAAAGAGTGATTAGTGCAGGGCTGATCAGTATCAATTACAGTTTCATAATCCCTGCTGACCATAGTAATTATACAGTACTTTTGATCTATTTTAGCCTGTTTGAAGATTACATCCAAAAAATTGAAGTCAGTTAATATGGATTTAATGCGACTTCTTTAAAACTGCTTCATTAATAACACTGACTGCCAGATGGATCTTTTAATGGTGCATTAAGAGATCCGAACCTTGAAATATTTCACCCGTTTGTTAGCCGCGTCTCTCTCTCCCGTCAAGTTATTAGTCTTTCGAAGGCCTGCCGATTGCAGAAGGGGAGAATCTGTAATTCACATCTGCATTGCTGGAGCCGCAGCTCCCGAGAGGTTTGCGTGATCGAATTATTCATTGAGGGTGCCGGTTCCTCTGAGGGGATTAGGGGGAGTCGGGCCGGGGCGGTTAACATGCTGCAGACTGCTGAGGGAGACACGCATACATAATGATGGTGATGCGCTGGAGAGACGAGGAGGGTGGGCGCATTGTTTTGGAACGACTGAACCGGGGGTGAAATGAATACAGACATTTGCCGTGTTTCTCCCTCAATCCAGAACAGGTTGTAAATTAATTTTCTGGAGGATGCATTGGAACGAACAGGGGAGGATTGTTTCGGCACTAAAGCCGTGACTGGGGGGCGTATATATTTACAATTCTTAAACAAAAGGAGTCTATAATCTATACAAAGCGCAAAACAATACCCGTGAATAAAGAAGCTTGTAGAAAAAGGGAGAGGCAATTTTTCTAATTCTGTTAATTTCACTTCCAAAGCAATTAAAAGCAGGCAGAGATAATGCTGGGAAACAATTGCCGGCTGACAAAGTGTTTCTGTCTTTGTAAATGAAACATCTTTAGGCTAATTTCAACTTCCACGCCTGCATGGTTCACTCTAATTTCAGATAAAATTAACACAACTAGATTTGGACCTTCATATAAAAAAAAAAAAAGACTGGAGGAGAAAGAATAAAAAGATCGATCCTGTACACAATATTTTTAGAATTGGGCCCATGTCGCCAGAGCTGCACTAGATCTAATTTTCAGTATCTTTAAGGACATTTTCATACAATTAATTTTCCTTTAATCATAATTGTACAAAGGGACTTCTCTGTGTAACATTCCAATTATATTTCCAGTTTAAAATTAAGTTTGAATTATGATTTCTTTCCTCATTACAGCTCTGGTTTAATGAATCAATCGCTGCATCGCTGCTTTCGGACATCAAATGGTGCGGAAAAAGTTTCAGCTCCACTTTCCCTCCTCTTTTATCCGAGCAGAAATATTCTGCGGCTGCCTTCTCTTCCTGTCTCGGATAGTTGGCAGAGAGGATAGCGGGGGCCGGTGTGATAAGTGCCCCATGTTCTACTTCATTAGTCCGTTTTAAAGCTACGGCCTTTAATTGTTACACTGCGATATCCAGGAAAATTGGACTGAACTAATTCAAGAAAAGATGACGCAATTATGAAGAGACGTAACCCACATGTGTATCTCTGTAGGAGGGTCATCAATTAAGTTGGGTCTTATCCAACAACAATGTTCGGCTTTCCAGACTGCAGACCGAGGATCTAAAGTCTAAAAAATGCCCCAAGCTCACTCCAGTTCCTTCAACTTGAGTTGTCATGTCAATGAAACTTTGAGCTGCACATTGAAAAAAAAAAAAAGAAAAGCACTCTCCAGATCAAGAAGAGTTGCTTTTTGGTTTGTTTTTGTTGTTTTAAATAAATGTTCTCCATGATTTTTCTCTTCAAACTGCTCCTCTTTTACCCACAACCTTCCTCGACCAGCAACTTGTTTTGTTATGTGGTGGTGGGAATTTAACGTCAAAAGGTTAAAAAGTCAAAGCAAGTCAGGTTGATGATGTCTATGAAATATATCGTTGAACATATTCAACAATGGTCAATGTCTTTTTTTCCCTCAGACAACTCAATATTTGGATCAAAATATGACTTTGGCCTTTTTTTTTTTTAAGAGGGTGACAATGTGAGGCTTTAAGAAGACGAGTTCCCAGTTCCAATGAGATTTCAATCAATGGACAGTGCTGATTAATTAAATAATACACAAGAAAAACAAAGATGTTTTCAGAAAGCAAAGCAGGACACGGCTCTGATGGAGAAATGTGCCGATGCCCATTTCACACGTGAAACACAAGACATGAACAGCTTTGACAATTTGATGCAATTGGCTTTCATCCCTGGTTGGTCACATTTAATGTTTGTTGCGGTTTCATTCAGACAGCCGACAACAGCAGACAACAGCAAACAGCCGACAACAAGTTTTTATCAGTTACGCCTCCGAACCAAAGTGAAATCTTTTTTTTAAATCGTCACGACCTGGAGAAAGCTGTTCACGCTCTAATCAGCTCGAGATGAGACTATTGTAATGCACTATATGTTGGCGTCTCCAAGTCCTCTATTAGCCGCCTTCAACTAGTGCAGAATGCAGCTGCCCGTCTTTTTACTAGCACTAAAAGACGTGAGCACATCACTCCGGTCCTCTATTCACTCCATTGGCTTCCTGTCCATTTTAGAATTGATTTAAAACTTTTAATGTTTTTATTTTTAAAGCCCTCAACGGCTTTGACCCGCCCTATTTATGGGAGCTTTTGACGGTGCGTGTGCATGGCAGGGCGCTGAGATCCTCAAACCAACTGTTGTTGGAGGTGCCGGGGTCAAAGTTCAAGCGCTGGGGTGACCGAGCCTTTTCAATTGCCCCCCCGGGCCCCAAGCTCCACCGCAACCTACGCACCATCTCTGACCTGGGCCTTTTTAAATCAAGCCTTAAATTTGCTCACTATTTATTTAGAATGGCTTTTAATACCCAGTAGTGGGGTGACACTTTTTCTTTTATTCTATCTATTATTTGCTCTGTCTTATGATTGTATTGTATATGTATTTCTGTATGTTTTATTCTGTTAAGCACTTTGGCTCACCTAGAGGTGGCTGTAAAGGGCTATATAAATAAAGTACATTTACATTTACAACAACTGAGAACAGCAAACAACTGACAACAGCCCCTACTTGCTAGCTGGTGCTGCGGTTGTGCAGAACCACCTTGGCGCTGAAGGGAAGCATCTAAAACACAGATTTTGTCTTAATGTTTAAACTGGATGAATATTCAAAGTTACACAACACTTTCGGTTGTTTTCCAGTGTGGGTTTCAGGCTCATTTACTCGTGTATTGGTTTGGTTTTAGGATATACTCATGTAAACAGCAACCCTTTATATTTTTGTGGATGGAGAACTCTTGCCGATAGATTATTGACAATTGCAGCTTTTAGAGATGACCTGTCTTCATTTTTCTCTTGTATCGGACCAAAATCACTGGTTCTGTCAGACTCCCTTCTCCAAGTCAGCAACCTTCTTCGCCTGTTACAGCAGGAAGTAACCTATAGCAACCACCTGCTTACTAATTAATCTGTGTGTGTGTGTGTATATACAGGACTGTCTCAGAAAATTAGAATATAGTTGCTACGATACAGTTGGCTCATCATTCAACAAAATCACAGTTCAAGCTTTTCTTTTACTTTTTTTTTTATAGTTAAGGTGAGATGGAGAAGAAAGTCCTCGTTTAAGGGCATCGCCATAGTAATGACTTCAGTCTCCATTGCTAAAATAGTGCGTCCCCAGGAGACAGCTGAGAGTCAGCACTCCCAGATTCGCATAATAAGACAGAAACATGTATAAAAATGTAAAAAGCGGACAGATACTGTATGTGCTAAAAAAAAAAAAGGAGGAGAAAATGTACAGACAAATGAAAATCTAAATACATAACAATAAAGGTTAAGGGAAAAAAGTCGATAATCTGAATGAAGCAAGTCAACAAAAGGAATTATGATTTTATATATATATATATATATATATATATATATATATATATATATATATATATATATATACGTATCAACACAAAGTTAAATAGAGCTGTATAAAGTAATAGAGCTGTAACTAATTAACATTTGATGTATTTATCATGAATGTTTGTACTTTCAAGCCTCCGTAGCAACAAACATGTTCAGGAGTATTACTGGACAGCTGTGCACATCTGAAAGGGGCTTTGATAAAACACAAGAAGAAATGCAGCCTTTAGACTAAGTTTGTATAAAATTGAAGCCTCAACCAGTCAATAATACCTGAGGGGAGTAATGCTATTTTTACTTAATAACTTAAATCTTGCTAATGCAGCTGGGGATGAATTAGGCGGCTCATGCTTTGACTCGATATGGGGCTTGAAAAAGTAAATCATCAATCAACTGATACAAACCATCTATTGATGGATCAATAGAAAAACAGAAGAAGAATCAATGATGAGTTCTCAAAGACGTTTGGTTTCGCTCTTGCCCTCTTTTTTAGTATGCAATACATTTTGTCGTCTAGACGATTAGTAATGCCACATTCAATCTCAAGAAATCATGTTTGCTTTTAGGTGTTTTTCTCCTAACTTGGTATCAACTGTTGTATATTAGGATGATACATATTTAAATTATTTAAAGTAAATATTGATGTCAGATTTGACTTTTATTGAATCATTACTATTGATTTTCATATGACAAAGGAATGATCAGTATAATTTGTTGAATCAAACATGGGTAAATATATTGAAATAACCTTTAAAAGTTATGTTAGGTTTACTCTTTGTAATTAAGTAATAGTAATAAAAACATGTTATCTTGATTCAGCATATTTACATTCATTTCACTCAACAAAACTGTTTCTTGCTGAATGAGCGTATTATAATTGGGTGGAAATACTTTCAAAGATTTATGCCCATCCAAAAAATGATTATGTATGTTTGTATTTAAGTAATAGTAACGCCAATACCTCATGTTGACCCTGCATATTTATATTTATGTCACTCAACAAAAAATGTTCTTGCTGTATGAGCGTATTATGATTAGGTGTAAATACTTTCCATAATTTTTTTATGTTCACCCAACAAATTCTTTTTTTGAGTAGTCTTTTTTTGAGTAGTCTTCGGACTGTTAGCTGTGAGCTTATTCTCCAGGGGTTTCAGGAAGCAGCCAGTTGAGGACTAACGGCATATAAAATAAAAGGATGGAATCCATTCCAGCAGTCGGATCAGACCGAGAGAGAGACGTGGTCCTGCAGGGAAAGAAGAACACTAGAATGCAGCTGTCAGTCTTCGAGGGGCGAGGAGAGGCAGAACAAAGTGCTGCTGCTGATGAAGGCGCCAAAGATACTGCTTTATTAACTCTCCGTCCACATCAAACCTGGAGCTCACAGCTCGCTGATTAAACACAGAGACAACACACATCAAACCTGCGTGCTCAACAAGCTGATTAAACAGACGCAGGCCTCGCCGCTCTCACGCTAATAACCCGTCGCACAAAAAAAAAACACATCAGACCTGAAAGCAAGAAAGGGAGAGGGAGAGGAGTGCTAGTATCGGAAAAATCACAGACTTGTGAAGAGAAACATTAAAAGGGAATATTTAGAGAAAGAAAGGAGGCGAGAATAGGAAGGAGAGGAGGATGAGTCGAGAAAACGGAGGTACCTGACACAGAGTCACGCACTGGAGAGCAGCCACTTATTGATCAGAGTGAGGAGAATTACCCGCAGCAGAGGAAATGCTCCTCATCAACTTTGCACTTTAAACATTTCCCTCAATGCTGCACGGGCTCTTATCACGGCGGCATGGCCGCTGTCGCCACGGCTACTGCCCACACAAGAGGACCGGGCCTCCACGCCGGCCCCCGTATCGATCGCTCTCATTCAGCATTCAGAAAAACCGGCCTCTCTCCTTCAGCGTTTGGAGAAGCTGTTGACGTCAGGGCAGAAAAAATTCCTGCATGGAATCAGGGGATCTGATCTGGGTTATGCTTCCAAAGCACTTTTGACATGTCAGTGATAAGACCAGGGTTGCCAACTCCCTGAAAAATAAATAAGGGACACCTCGGCAGGGTCGGCCAACCCGATTGCCTTCACCCTTCCTGGCGTGGTGAATTTTTTTAGCCCCTTTTTTTGTGAGTGAAACGATTTTTTTAACTATTTGACTCAAACCTGAATTGAATTAGATGCATATTTTTGAAAACCATGAACGCATGGAAAACCTAAATTATTATCCAGCAATTCACTTTAATACAAAATAACAAAATGAACCGAATAAAATAAGTATCTTTCTTACACAGAAACCTGTCCTGCTTAACTTAAAATGGTATAAATTAATATAAAACAATAGAAAGAAAGCAGAACATCCATTCTGTAATAGTGCAATAACAAAAGTGCAAACAGAAAGTCTGTATAAAATTGTAAACATTTTTGTGCCTCAAAGACCATGACTGTAGACTACAGTTGTAGTAAAACAGAAAAAAATAACTTATGAACTCAACAGCTCAATGCCATTGGCATTTTATGACTAAGTGCGTCCCTTTTCAGCTCAATACGGGACGCGCACTTTAGTTTATAAATACGAGACGATTCCGTTTTTCAAGGGACGATTGGCAACCCTAGATAAGACCCAAAGGAAGCATCCTCCAATCACTCGGTTTCATTGATGAGCCCGATCATTAAGGCTTTCCATCACAGAATCCTGAGGTTGGAAAGGCGATTCCAGCTTCTCACCTCATAACTGAGGGACACCGTGAGGTGAAAGTTGAAAGTTGTCCTTTAAATATTTAGCTTTGCAGCAACATTTAAATCCGGTTTCTGAACCATGACAGCCGATATGAAGAAGAGAGAGCAACTGCAACTGTTTGGATATTGAACTCAACCTACAAACACAAAAACAATTATGCTAAACTGCCTTAATTATTGTGGTGTAAGTTGCAATAAAATTTGTTTTATATTTGACAGATACCATTTACATTTTTAAATTATTAAATTATCTTTATAAGCTATGTTCAAAGAAAAGCATCTCGTAAGTGTTTGAGCTTCTTTTTCCTGACATTTCATTTGTTTGATTTTGTTTCTTATGGTGATAATCAAAGATGGTGAAGACTTCTTTTTCTCTTTTTCCTTGCAGCAGAGCGTAAGATAGTTTTTGGCTTTGACCAAGGAGCCTGACACGGTTACCATGGACACTGAGAAAATGTGGTTTTATTTCATTTGAGATTTCACACTGGACGAAATGTATGTAATGTATTAGAGTTTGTTTTTATTTACTATAAACCTGCAAATTATCCTAATTTATACAAATACACCCCGCAGAGTTCCAGTTCTGGCAGTCTGGGTTCCCCTTTGTCGGTATGGATCTGTTGCACGTTAATTCAATTCCTTTATTGTGGCCGTTCACCAATGAAGCTGCTAAACATGCATCTGAATCCTGCAGCAGCCAACAAAAACCTTTGCACATATTTTAAAAAGGGGAATTTAAAAGCTCAGGAATATGCAGGTGTTCATTTACAGCAAAGAGAAACATTAAAGGTGAAAAAGCACGCAGTGATGGTGTGAAGAAAGGGACAGCATCCCCCTGCAGGAGCACAGCTGGGCCAGGCGGCGCGCCGCCAGAGTCATCTTAATGACAGATGACACCAGGACGATAAACAAGCCAGCCGATGCAGAGGAACGCAGCAGGGAGCCACACATCAAAGGCCTCAACATGCATCCACACACAAATCAAGAGGAAAACGCTGGAATCTCCAGTTTAAAAGTGCTTTTATAGTTTATAATGCTGGGTTGTTTTGGGGTTTTTTGTCCTCCGTCTTTCCATCCCAACCTGCAGTCTCTCCTTCATTTTCTCACTTCCTCCTCTCTTTCCATCATCCTCTCTCTGCCCCCTTTCAATATCACTTGCGCTCTCTCTATGCTTTACACTCCATCACCTTCCCTCCCTGTCTCTCTCTCCCTGCCTCCCCTCCATCCCCTCTTTCTTTCTTTCTGTTTTTTTTTTTTTTTTTCTGGTGAAAAAGCGTAGTGACTGGGAGCGTCACTCTGTGTGGATAGCTGGGAGCCGTTGGCGGTTATCGGCTCCTGCAGACTCTCTCTGCCGGTCTGATCTGTCTCCTCTTCATTAAGCAAATACGCCGACGTGGAAATGAAAACATAATAGCTATTTGATTTCCAGCGAGATATTTTGCATATTGGTTCGGAGCTGATAGCGGAATTTCATCAAGTCGTTCTTTTTTTTTCTCCTTTTTTTTTCTCTCCACTCTCCTCTCTTCCCTCCCTCTACCACCACGACAGCCACAGCAGCCCCCCCGTCTCCCCCTCGTCCTCCACCTCCCTCCATCCATCCTCCATCCTCGTGCTTTAAAAACTGAATTACTGAGCTGGGCCGGCTTTCAGCAAAGATTTCTTTACATTGCTGGGAAGAAGGAAAAAAAAGAAAGAGAGAAATCTAGTTCCCCAGGAAGACTACTTAAATGATTAAATATCCCCCCATTCCCATCTTTTTTTCTTCTTTTGCTCTTTTTGATAACAAGGAAGGAAAATTTAAAGAATTCACAGTGCTTTAGGTTGACTATACTAATCGGAGATAACAGTGAGAAAATTAACTCCTTAATGAGCAGAGCCGTCTCCCTGATAAAGGTCCCGGGGAGACGGCGGGGTGAGACACCAGCTGAACCCTGGGACACAGAGACACAGAAGGTGAGATGAAGAAAGCACTGGAGTGGATGGAGGGATGGGGGCATAATCAGAGGAAGAGAGGCTCTGCGGCTGCATGTGGGACTAACAATTCACTTTTTCCCGCTGGAGATGAGGAGATATTTGCTTCTCGGGCGTGAGGCAGGCAGGTGGAGAGATAACAGGTGATAATGCCCACACAGATACCCACAGTGCTTTGCACCGGCACCGGCCGTGATGATTGGTCCAGCAGTGGGGTATCCTTCATGGCCCCCGGAGAGAAAGGCTGGCGGTGGAGGAGGAGATCAGCTGCCTCTTCACATGTGATAGTCCAGCGTCTCCCAGGAGCTGCACTGAAATAAATCTGCCTGCTGCTGCGTTACTGCACACACATCTGACACCAGAAGTGAGCAATTAAAATGTCTGATTCATCACTGAAATATTCACAAGCGTAAGTATGGATACATGTTCCTCAAGAATCTATAAAATCGAGTGCGGGGTACCCCAAGGTTCAATTTTAGGCCCAATACTTTTTAATGTATATATGCTTGGGGATGTTATCAGGAGGCACGGCATCAATTTTCATAGTTATGCTGACGACACACAGCTGTATATCGCTGTGTCTCCTGAAGACACAAAACCACTTCATACCCTTCTTAACTGTATTTTAGATATAAAGTCATGGATGGCAGATAACTTTCTACAGCTCAACCAGGACAAAACAGAAGTTTTAATTATTGGTCCTGAAGCCAAGAGAGAGAAACTTTTACCAAAACTACAAGATTTTAAACCATCACATTGTGTAAAGAACCTGGGTGTTATTTTTGACTCTGAGCTGAATTTTATTCCTCATGTCAAAAACACAACAAAAATAGGATTTTATCACCTGGGGAAATGTTTCTTGTGATCTTGAATAAGTTCCCTTGTACAATTAACTCAACAAATATGTCATCAATTGCTCCAGTTAGGAAAAATTATACGGTATTTTTACTGATTTAAACAGACTGAAGAAGCTCATAGTCCTACATGTGGCGACATCAGCTCGTCACCATCTTGCCCAGTTTGTATCATTTTGAAATTCTGCAAAAAGCACTTCACAAAGATGTTCTTTTTCATGCCTGGATTATCAGCTTATCAACACAAAAACACCAAAACATTAAAGTGAAAACCACATTTGTACTGTTCTTTGAAACTGCCAACTTCTTCACTTTGAAATGTTCCCGTTTCCTGATATTTTAAATCTAAATACGTATGTCATATCTGACACAAAAAAATGACAAGAAGTGGCTTCGTTAATATTCAGTTTGTCATTTTGTTTCTGGTGATAATACATCGGAGGATGTGGGAATAACTAAGGAATTATAGCCAAGAAAGCCAATAACTCCGGAAAATAACCATCTCAGCCATAAATGCTCCTTCACCAGCAACCCACGGCTGTCACCTTATGCAACCTACCGAGAGACTTCTGGGTCATCAGCCAGTTATTTAAATTCACTGCATCCCTCTGTCACAGGGCAGTCTGAGGCCCAGTGTTCCTACCTTCAAAAAGCTTCTGAACACTCCTGTCTTCAGCTTCAACTCCTCTCCAAGCATCCAAACCTGCCTAATGTACTGTCAACTCTTGTACTCCAGCTGTAAATTGAGCATTTAACACTCACACCAAGCAGAAAACCGGGTTTCATCTGCTCCACAAGGAACATTTCAAGTGTGCAAAACTGTCAATTTTTAAAGCTGAAGCTGCACTGCTACCTGTCAGAATTTGTTTGTTAAATTCATGTTTATACTTGATTATCGTGATTACGTCTTTTCTGACAGACGACTTGCAGCTTTCAGCAGCATTATGGCCAACAGTAGCCATAACTTATAAAGCCAATGGCTTTTTTCAAAGAGTTCAAAGATCATTTGGGCCCTGGTTCTCCTTTGTTCCACTGGGGTGTGGAGTTTGGGATGGAGAAGAAAACTAAAATGGCAAAGAGAGGAGTTCTTTTTAGATTCCGGCCCGCATGTAATTGGAATATAGACACGTGCATTTGGACAGAACTGAAGTCCTCTCATGACCTCTCTGTTTGCTGGAACAGGGTCGCTCATTTGCGGTGGAATTTTGACTTGACAGATCACAGACACGGCACATTTGAACGGGATTAAGATCTCAGACATCCTCTGTGATCATCACAAATGACCGCAGGTCCCTAAATGATATTATCCCCGAGCCAATGGGGCATTAGAGATCAGAGTTCCTGGATGAAGGTTCCGATGGGTAAATTACAGCTTTTGACGCCTCATATTTCCTAGTGTTTTGGCACAAAATGGAAGAAATAATATCTGGATCTCTTTCTCTCTCTGAACAAAATATCCCAGTGTGTGCCTGGGTCAAAGTTTCACAAAGTTAACCCAACATAGTTTGATTCTAGCCCTGCTGAGCGTCTTTCTAAGACCCATTAAAGGATATCTGTGAACACAAATGAAAACATCCCTAAGGAGCAAAACACCACCCAGAATCTTTTTGAGGAATCAAAGCTGTATTATAGCTGGGCCAGATGACTGAGATGCTGCATTTCAGGAGGTTTCATCACTGATGTATCACGTCTCCCATCTTTGTTCTCACTGAGCTCACTGCCATCTTGGCTGCACTTTGTCTCGGTAATGGAGGAATGTTCTCCAAACGCTGCACTTGGGAGTGACTGCTGAAGCTACTTGATAAAGGGTGAACACCAATCAGGGATGGTATCATTCATCTGCCGTCACTTAGGTAAGGTCAGCCTGATGATGAACCGGAACTTTTCCAAATCCACCTGTGAATGTCCTGTGACGGAGATGTGGAGGCGTGGAGGCGTGGAGGCGCCTCGGCGGCCTGCGCTGGATCAAGCCTTCCTCCTGGTGTTCTGTTTCACAACCGTTCCTTCTCTGGCAGCACTTCAGACGCTCTCACTCTGACAGAGCGTTTCATTTTCCTCAAGGACACATCACTCCCACACACATCACAGGAGAGCGGCAGCAGTCTGCCATTTCCACGCCGATCGTCTGAAAGGCTAATGAAAAGTGAACGTATGTGTATTGTGATAAAAGAGTGTGTGCGCTCCAGATGCACGTTTGTCTGAAGAAAAAAAAAAAAAAAACTACTTTCATGTAAATAAAAACCATATCGGATAGAAAATGCATGCTGCACATGTACATGATGCTCCTACACCACCTGCAGCACGGATCCAGAAACCAGCAGCAGTGTGTTACAGCACGTTGATCAATCTGTGTAACATTCCTGCTCATCTCCCGTTGCAACAACCAGTGTCGGTCGCTCTAAAGTCTATCAGTCTTTGGAAAGACATTCATTCATGTCAAAGATGTGAAATTGGTTCAAACGTCCTTTCCGGATCACACTCCACATGCACAACAATGATTCCCAAATTCATGCAACTATTCCTGTGTTGAAAAATAGATTTTCCGATTCTCTTTGGAATTTTTTTGTTTATGCCCAAAAAAGGAATGTTTTGTTGGACAGGAGCATAACAGGTGCCATGTTTTTTCCTTTAAATCTGTTTAAAAGTATGAAAACATTAAAGTTTTCAGTTATCATTGCTTTATATACTTTCTTGGGGTTAAATTTGCATAAAATGCTAAAAACCAAATTCTCAAAAATTAAAAACCGTAATGTGTTAAAAAATTAAACCGATTTCATAGTTCCTCTGTTTGTTGCCCTGGATCTGTTTGGTAATTCTGACCCACATGATGTTTCTGAAAGCAGTTATATCAGCATTCTGGGAGGTGATTGGTCTTTACAGCATCATTAGCTGCCAATACTTGTTGTTGAATCTCAATACTAGTAGTAATATGTTGCATAACTATAGTCTATCAGGTAACAGCTCAAAAAACTGTTTTAATAACACTAACCCAAATCAATATCGGATCAAATCAAATCCTGATAATCAATTCTGAATCTTAAGAATCGGAATCGAATCGATTCTTGACATTTGAATCGATCCCCAGCCCTACGTGCAACTGAATCAAGGTCAGAGATGTTGGATAATACACGTGTTTCAACTGTTTGACTAGACTGACAGATTAATATTCACCTCGCCTTGTGACGACTGCTGCATATAAACAAGCAGCCAAAAGAAGTCCTCTCTTTGTCTTTTTTACTGGAATGGAGATAAACCACGGAGAAGGAAAAAGGGAGTGAAAACAGGTGGCGTTTGAAAGAGAAAGAGAGAGGGGAGGAGCCTAGGGGGAGGACGATAGAGAGCAGTTAGCGCGCCGCCCGAGCTGAGACCCTGGACTATTGAAGCCAGGCATGCAGACGAGAAAGCCAGCCGATAAGCCTGGCTGATAAAAGATAGAAAATAGCAGCAGATTTGAACTTTCCCACCGTCCTAAGATCCACGGGGGGGGAAGGGGGGGATTCAACTACTTATTGAATCCTCCTATCTACAACCCCCCCCCCCCCCCCGTCCTTTCCGTAAAGAAAAAAAAGCCAGAGTGGGTAAGACTAGTGAGCAGGCTGGCAGCACAACGAAGACCATACATGAAACGCACTAAGAGGTTCCCACTGCTGAACAATTCCACAATTCTTGTAAAAAATGTCGGGAGCTCGTGATAATCTAGTAATGCCGTAACCAGTGGGAACCGCCAAACACACCCTTACACACGCACAGAACAATGGCGCAACAAAATCTGAGTAATACAATCACACTGCCGGGATAAGAGGCTCCACGAGTTTCTTAAGATGGTCAAGGGAAGGTCAGAAAACACTAGGCACTTTTTTCCTGCAGACACACACACACACACACAAGGTCAGACGGTGTGTGAAGTCTACCCATCATCTGTATCCCCACATCACATCAGAGACGGTGTTTTTTTTCCTTCCATATCTCCTCTGATAGAAGGAGACTCGTCCTTGAGGAAAATGGTGAGAATGTTCACACACGTCTCGGCGCAGACAGACGTGCACTAACCGACGTTCCTGGAGGAAATAAGGTCATCCCGGAACGAGACGACGTGGTACCGGCGGCGTGTGCCACAGAGCCTCTTCACGGAGACACGAACAGGTGCTTTTACACACCTGCTCTGGTCATGTGATCACATCCAGAAAAGATGGAATTTTTTTTAGAAATCTCAAAAATTAAGCAGGACTCTCGTTGCGTCGCTAAAAACTAAGAGTTCTGCGCCTGTACGTTTTTGTTTTTTTTTTCAAACTTTTCAAACTGACGTCGCTTGTTATTGTTTAGAGCAATGCACTCGCTACAGAGAGACGTACCATCTGAGCTCCTGTTACTTACCTCTCAACTCAAAACAGTTTGGTTGACGGTTTCATTTATGATAACTTTAGTACCATCCAACTGGGCTTTGTAAGGTTGATGAATAAACGACGAGTATTTGTGAAATCCCAGTAGTGTGCGAACGTGAGTTTTCTGCGTCTCCTTTCTCCTTCCTAAGATGAAGATGAACAGCGACGGATGCAGACTGTCACGGTGATGATCCCAGTTAGTTAACTGCTCATTACAATTACGCCGGAGATGTAAAAACATGAGCAGCAGCAGACGCTTTTATCCAAAGTGACTTACAACTGACTTACACACACCATGGAGCAATTAGGGGTTAGGGCCTTGCTCAGGGGCCCAAGGTGATTCATCTTGGTTGCTAGGGCTGTTCGATTAATCGATTTTAAATCGTAATCGCGATTATGTAATTAGAACGATGTTAAAACGTGAAAATCGTAAAATCGATTTTTCCCTTTTTTTTAATTTTTTTTTTTTTTTTTACCTTGTCTGCACACATATTAATGATTGATACCATATTAATGATTGATGGAAATACCTCTCAATACCTGCGACAAGTGCCCCATGGGAGAGGCTCTTTAGTGTAGGAGGGGGCGTTGTAACATGCCATTGGGCATCCCTCAAGCCAGATGCCGTAGACCGGCTCGTGTTCCTTGCAAAAAACTTGCAAATGTGAATAGCAAATGTAATGACTGACATTAAACACCTCTACCTCCTTCATGGGTTGCATTATTATTTAGCATGCAAAGACCCAGTTTAGTTTAATTAGAAAATGTCTTGTTTTATTTAATTGGAAATATAACTTACTGTATGTTTGCAAGTGCTGCATTTGCTGATTTTTTTTTTCAGAGATAAAACTTTATATTTTATTATATTTTTTAAAACTTTTTTTCAACTTATTTTACAGAGTTTTGCACTTTATTCATTCATTTTTGGTTTAATAAAGCCCAATGGGGCAAATGTTCAATAAAAAAACAGCATATTTGAAATCATTTCTTTGACTTTTGTCAATTCACAAAATAATCGTAATCGTAATCGAAAATCGGATTTTGAGAGAAAAAAATCGAGATTTTATTTTTGGGCAAAATCGAACAGCCCTATTGGTTGCCATTGAGGGGCTTGAACCTGGTCCTCCAGACCCAAGCCCACCTCTGTAGTCACTAGACCACCACCACCACCCCCAACTGTTAACTGTTTTTTATTCTTCTTCTAGATAGCATTCCTATCATTTTAGTTGCTCTGGTCAATCTCCAAAATCACCACCTCCAGCCCCCGACAACAGCGGGTCTTAGCTCCGGTGTGGGAGTTCGGGGGCCCACTCGTATACGGCTGCATGTGACCGCTCCCAAAAATATCTGAACTTTCTCAATCCCATCCACCGTGAACTACACAAACCTCTGCATTTATGGCCACTAACAAAGACACGCAGTGTGAAGGGATGGTGAAGGCTGGAGATGCCCTGTGCCAGAAAGGTCAGAAGCCTGAATATACACACACGCAGTTCAGCAGTGCACATGGAATCCTGCTGAGGGGAAACGGGTCGACGCCAGGAGCCCCTGGCTCCGAACCTGGACCCTCTGGACCCTCTGGAACCTCTGGAACCGCTTTCCTGGGAGATTTCAGAGGATCTCTCCACGGAGATGCCGATGTTGTGGCTTTTAGATGTTCACGCAAATAGCTCCGTTGTTGCATTTCTAACTAGAGATGCAACATTGGGTTTAAACGCGTTGTTAGCCGTTTGGATCCACGGTACGCGCTGTAGGGGTGTAACGATACACTAATCTCACGATACGGTACGATACGGTACGGTACTTTGCCCTATTGTTACAGTTTGTAATGCTTTATAACTGTTTAAGTTTTAAAGAGAAAGCCAGGCCAACCATTTTCCACAAACTGAACTAAAAGTAAATGTCAGGTTTGCATTATGATCTTCAGTTTCATACAAGTACAACTAAAATTAAATAAATAAATAAAAGTAAATAAATACATTTTACATCATAAAAAAGATTGATTCATGCTCACCTTATAAGTGTAAGAGGAGATTTATTTTTGTTAAGAAGGTTATTTTGGTAATTCAGGGTTCATTATTTTATAAATATATTCTTTATATTCTGATGTAAATCAGGGACTATAATTACACTATATTCAGTTTATCTGTAGTGCTTAGTATGTTTTAGATTGTGGCACGATATATTGTTACACCCCTAATATACAGTCACATCCAAACCCTAACCCTTATTCAGGACGACAGTCGTGTCAGTCGGCTTCACGAGTGACATTTGGAGCTCTAGTGTGAAGAGTTTTGCTTCACTCACAAGAGTTTCCTAGGTCACGCACGGCAGATACTATCGCTAAAGCTTTCATAATTCATTTTTATTTTAAGATTGAATTCCTTTTTCCACAGGAAAACGAAGGTTTATAGTTTACAACTTGTATCAACTCTAAGAGAGTGAAATATCTGCTGTTGTCTGTGTTGGTGCACTGCAATTATTGCCACAGGAAAGCTTAAGCTAGTAAGCTACACTTACTCTTTGTGAGTCTAAGTCGTCTCTAAGAGTCTCTAGACGGTGAAATATTTCCTCAGCCTGCAATAAAACAGACAATGATACTTTCTCATCTCTTAATTTCTATATCTAATTATACAATGTTAGTGTTGTGTACATGAGACAACAATATTGACGAATTTATGGATTTCACGCTGGGATCGGTGATCGGCAGATACTGCTTTTGGCATCGATGATCCCGGGGGCTGCATCATTTTCACAGGTGAAAGCAAAGTTAAACCGTGACGTGTTTGTTCATCTACGTCTACTGTTATTCCAGCAAGTCCTCCAGCAGGTGGTCCTCTCACATCACCTGAGCTCCGTTTGTAGCTGCTGGGCAGGACAGTTGAGAGCTGGCTCCTACAGGAGATGCCAGGACTTCAATGTACGTCCCGGTTAGTAACATGAGGCCAAACGGTTATGGTGCATTCATGTGTGTCTGACTTTCACCCCGATTAGCATTTTTTCTGCACTGTGTGTTAATATCCGTGTGTGTGTGTGCATGACACAATAATCCCTCCTCCTTGATCTCAAGCCGGGGGAAAGATGGGAGGCAGATGAGAGATTATAATGGTATGCAGAAGGAAAGAGTCTGAGACGGTCCTCCCTGTCTGAGTGACCCCCGCCCCTCCCCTCACGTTTGACATGAACCAGCTTCACGTCACAGAGAGAAGAAGATCTTTAACACCAGAGAAGCTGACGGCTGTACGCCTTTAATGCACTTTTCCCCAGTTGCCCAATTTCTTTCTTTCTTTCTCTCTCTCTCTCTCTTATGTTCTCTTCTGGCCTTCATCTTGCGCTTTATCGGAAACTTCATGGTAACTGTACAGCTACACAGGAGGAATCAGCACACACACACAGATGTTTCTAGTGGGACCAGAGACTAAACACACTGAAGGAGGGAAGGAAAACAGTTCTGACATTCGGAGACAAAAACATGACCAAGACTGCAACAAGAACTGCCCTGGGGATAACATGCATGTGTGTATGTGTATGCAGGGGGGGCTGAACCAGAGTCGATGCCACCTGCATTAGTCGATATCATTCAACTCAGCTATGCATATATACACACACACATACACATACACATCCATACATACATATACTGATCAATAGCAAAGCCTGCATGACTCTCACACCACCCTCCTGCAGACTGCTGCAATAATAATCTGCTCCTCGGCCTCCGACAAACCAGCTGCTTTCTTGTATTTTGTAAGCAAATAAAAAGCCACATTAAAATCATAGCAGCATTTCAGCACAATACATCCATCAAACAGATAACAATTTAGAAATCACCATAGAAATTCGGATTTTTTTACATGTTTGCTGTGTATCTGAAGATGGCTCCGGCGTGTTGTTTTGACAGAAAGTAGGAACAAAACACCCTCTGCTGCCATATGATGGCGAAGTTGGGTGTTTTTAACATTTCAAAGCTTCCCGGCTCATGCTGTCTGAGAAGCTCAATCACACATGATCACAACGCTCATGCGAAATTATCCCAACAGAATGATGTACAGGAAAACAGAGGTAGATTCAGCTCAAGTGCACTAGAGACTACTTCTACTCTAAACCTGAACTGAATTTCATCTTAACATTAGTGCTGTATGATCATTCTGAATACAGAAAGATTTAAGTCAATGTTAGGCCCTTTTTAACGTCAAGGAGAAGTGCTTTCTCTGCTCAAGTAGGGTGTGTGCAACAGATGTTTTTATTCACTGCAACATCAATCTCAGTGTTTAGTACAACACAATGTGCCATGAGTCCATGATCTCTGAACTCTAATCTTTAGCCATGATTATAGATCACATTGCCATCAGATGCTATTTTGTCTAAAGCTTATTTTTTGTGCTAATGCTTCAGTAATTTTATCTCTGCAGCTGCTTCTTGTCTTGTTGCTTATCTGCAGTTTGTCCTGAGACAGTGATTCTGTCTCATCATCATCATTATTATTATTATTATTATTATTATTATTCCACAAGTACAACTTCAGAGTGCAAAACTCGATTCCTTCACAGTTAAGAGACCTTTAAATGTCACTTATTAGTCTGAAACTCGACTTGGGGAGTCTTTGTTTCGGAAAAACATAATCCTCGCCTTGTCTAGGAGTCTTAAGCTCTTGTCAACTTTAAAAGTGCAAGCCAGGAAGAAATATTTGATCCCGTTAAATATTTTGTCCTTCACTTTCTTCTGCTCCATTTGAAGGTACAAATAGTTTGAATGCCCACACCGAAACCAAAGTAATTTCATACGGCTAATAAGCACACACCAAGGCAATAAAATAACAGTGATCCATATCTGCCCCTACTGCTGGTAAAAAGAGGAAGCTTCTAGCAGGAAAACCTCTCACTGAAGTCAAGAGAAATACCAGGAGAGGGGGAGGAGGGCTACAGAGGAGATAAAAGGGCAGAGAAATGATGAAGATAAAGAAACACGCGAGCAAGCAAAAGAAAAAACAAGAGGAATAGGAGATGGATAGATGAGGACAGTCCTTTTGTTGGAGAGAACAGAAATGGAGGAGAATGGAGGGAGGGGGAGTAGATGCCACTCGCAAGTTGGCTTTGCATCTGTTATCTCCGCCTCCTGTCACAAGGCTTAAAATAAAAATAAAAATAAAGTGAGATGGTGGCAGCAGTGTTGTGCGATAGCCCCGTGGAGCATGGAGAGGGGATGTAAAAGAGATAACTGGTTAAATATAACCCGCTGCATGGCTGGCAGCAGCGAAGAAAGGGGCTATTTTCAAGAGGCAGGGCATCAGCGGAGCCCTCACTGCCCAGATAAAATCCATGTTAAGAGAGAGAGCATGTGTGTTTGTGCAAAGGACATATCCATAATTACTCTGCTGATCGAACACACACACACACGCCGGCCGAGACGTACACAATCCCTGACGGACAAAAACACACACGGAGAGGGAGCCGAGCCAAAAAAAGATGCGCTCGCTCACATCTATGTATCTCTCTGCCTCGCCAAAGGAAGTATCAGCGATGCCTCCCTCACCCCCCCACCGCTCCGACGCAAAAAGTCACAACGGGATTTCTGATGGGAAAAAAATGTGCTTTCCTCAGATGATGGTCAGATAGAGGGGGAGTACAGCCAAATGTCAAAGATGATAAATGAAAAGGTGCAAAGACAAGATCACACAAACACACAACACAGCAGGCCCAGAAATACTCTTCTTCACCTCACAAAACACACATCCGCACAGCAACTCTCACTTTCAAGTCAGGAGAATCTCCCAAGTAGTCAAACAAGCTGGAATTAGGAAACTTTCTTAAAACACACCAAGTCCACTTTGACTTTTCTGGCGTATAGGATGACATGTCGTAATATAAAAATAAACTCAATAGATCTGATGTGAAGATTTAGCTGCAGTTATTGCCCATCCTGACAAATTCACCAATTAGAGGAAAGCAGCAAGTACTGTAGAAATGTTTTCTTTAAAGCCACAATCAGCCTATTTGTTGATTGACTGATTCATGATTTGAGTGACAAGAGTTGCTTTTCTCTTAATTCATAAGCGTTCTGCTCTCAGAACATGAACGTCACTTGCATAAGCTTCACTTCCTAAGCCAAACACTAATTTTCTGTAGCATACAGTAGAATATAGATCAATGAAATCATGGAATTGTTTACGACTGCCTATGACTAAATTAACACAGAAATCAATATTCAAAAAGCGAATTAAGAAACATCATATGTATATGATACCATACATGCACACGCACTTTTACAGATACATATACATGATGTTTTACTGTATATTGGAATTTGTCATGTATGTTTTTTTTGCTTTAAGATAATGGTTTACATGTACGGTAAAGTTTAATGCATGTTTGTCATGTTATTTCGTTTTCTTTCTTTATGTCTTGTTTTTAACTGTATGTTTTAAATGTATTGTTTTTAATGTGGACCCCAGTAAGACTAGCTGTGCTTAAGGGCATAGCTAATGGGGATCCTTACAAATAAGCTGTGAGGTGCTTAATATCACGGCTGAAACACAGGAAACTAAATCTGAGAAAGTTCAATTGTGTAAAAAGTCACCAGGGGCATACAAGTTGTTCTGTGTTTTAAATCATCTAAAAATTAAATTGTCAAATCGAGGAAAACAAACTCCGTTTTTCCTTTTTCTTCTTTTTTCAAAGTGAATAATTTCAACACGAATGCAGCATTTCATCGATTACTCTTGTGCCGTAACAAACTTGTGACATCACTGACGTTGAGACAGGTGAGAGAGCAACAGAGCCAGTATATCACACCCACGGTGATTATGTTCGGAATTGATGACTGTTTTTGATTAATTACAACAGAGTGAAAGAATGGCAATAGACTGAAGAGAGCTGTAAATACATGTGAGGAGCTGGAGTTCTGGAATATGTTCACAATAAATCAGCTCTTTCACCCACTAACAAACTTTCTCAAATGATTCAAAAGTACTTTTTTCACCTTTTCTATTTTTCTGTACAGATATAAAAAGGTAATTCTTCCATCAGCTTGCTCTCTGATCGGGCATCACTACAGTCCACATAACAATCCACAAAAGATGTAAATGAACATATTCAACATGTTGAGTATTTACCATTTCAGATCAGTTTGGGTTCAAAAGGTCATCTAATCAGGTTCTGTCACCTGTAATGCAGCTCAGACCACAGGAAAGTCTGAGATGACAATGCACATAGTCATTCATGGCAATCGGGAGTTTACCTAGGACTGCTGGAAGAAGAAACTGGACCAAAACTGTTCCCAAATAGCAGGTAGTGTCTGACCTTTTTAAGATTAGATTTGTCTGACAGTTTACTCTGATAGTATTTCTACTTCTGAGAGCTTTAAAGTCAGGGCATCTTTGAATGCACCATGACAGAAATCAAAGGCCCCGTTTAGACATGGTATTAACATGCGTCTTGAGTGATACGATCGTAAGCGGATAGCCTTAAGGTGTAAACCCGGGATGTGTTTGAGGACACCTGACATCAGATTGCTAAAACCACATTCAGAGCTGGTCTGAGTCACAAGTGGGCACATTCTAAATGCACTAAATGCCTGCATTAAATCAAGCTGCCAACTAAATGCCCATAAGATCAACAAGGTTGTCTGTTCTGAGGTAAATCAAATCAACCATTCGTTCATCTCTGCTAACATTACAGAAAGTAATCAAACAGTAATCATTATGTAGCAACTAAAACTTTGTCTCAGACTAGTTAGCTGGCTCATGCTAAAGATAGCCAACGTGAAACACATTATTTATAAAGAACTGTCTAAACAGATGGTGGAGAAAGGTTATAATCATTCATGGCAGCAGCATCAGTGACAAATAAAGGATATACTTCCTGATATGCATGTAAACCGGGTGTCTAAAATCCAATCACAAGTGGAAACAGCTATTAATGCCAGGTGTGAACAGATGCGCTTGCAGCTGTTTAAGTGTGGTTAGATGATTTAAGATGGATGTTCATACCAGGTATAAACAGGGCCAAAGACACTTTCATCCCCTCTCGGCCTGTAAAATAGTTTAGTGATGGTTAACTAAAGAGTCGCGCTCAAAGGCACTTCTACAAGCCTTTGAACAGGACTCTTTAGGGTTTGAATAGATGGTAGTGGTGGTCGTCGAGCCAAGGGGCGACTAGCTCTCACCCAGAACACTGACGAGGTGACACCCACTGGAGCATCTGGTCATGTCTTCCTTGGCCTGGCTTTGTCGAGCCTGATGTTGCGTCTTTAAGGGAGTCGTGTGGTCTAACCTGTGTGCGTGTGTGTGTATAATTTCAAAAGATAATTTTAAAAATCGGGCCGGTGTGGATTGCTGATAGTGTTTTAAGGCAGGGCCTGGTGGATCGAGCGCTAGTAGTAGCTATCTGTAATTAGTAACCATTCCCCATCACTGATAAGATAAAGTACACCTGACCTTTTCCATTTGGTCACCATAGCAACCTGAAACCCCCACCGTAGCACTACCGCCCTCCCCTTCGTATTATTTTAGTGATTAAACAGCAAATAGTGCCAAAGATGTGAGGAGTTGATAGTAGCATGATTAATAATAGTCCTCCACATGGTGCTCTGAAGTGTGTGTGTATGTGTGTGTGATAAGGGGGAGGAGCTCTTCAGTGTCAAAGAGTCATTGTGAAAAGCTTCGGCTTGGCTTTTTGTGGTGAATAATGGAAATTTAAGATGAGCTGAGAGTGAAAGAAAAGTAGTGGGATGAGAGCGATAGATGTCTCCCACACAGGGTCACGCTGAGGAAAGGGAATATTAACATTACCCTCTCCCACACCCCCTCAGCCTCACTGTGGCCTTCACAGTCTGTGGAAGTGCTATCTGTTGATGAATAATGAATGCTGGAGTCCAGGGTTACCTCGTCCCCACTTTAAAACCATGCACTGTGGTTTCAGAGAAGAGCAACCTCTCCATTTGGGGAACTTAAAGTGAAGCTCTCTACAACACACTTCCTGAGATGAGATGCTGTGAGATACTTTTAGTTAGTAAAAGGCTCCCTAAAAATACCAGGAAGTATTCAAATTAACTGATTCTACCTGATGTAACAGGACAAAAGACACGTCTTCAAATCCAGCTCTCTTGTTGTCCAACCTTTCCAGCATTCAGCCACACTCATGTTGCCCTTTGATTGCAGGTGCAATTAAAATAAGGTGCAACATTAATGGGATACTTAAAAGCACAATTACCAATTGACAATTTAATTTTGTGCATTTGTCAACAACCAACAGGGGAGTTGTTTGCTGGTTACACTTGTGTAAATATTGATCTCAGAAGATCTCAAATCTTTGCCAAATATTTAGGTTTGTGATTTTAAGTTCTGCTTTAAGTCTTTAGATGACTAGTGTATTGTTTTCGAACAACCTGCTCACAACCGTAACAGATAGACAACACTGGCATGAGAACCCAGAAACAACACATTTACCAGGCAGGACTCATTATCATTCAAGGCCAACCTCAGATATGTTTGATAAGCAATTAAAAAAGGTAAACAGAATATAGAAACGCTCAGGCCTCACAGTGTGGCCTTATTAGTTGACTAGGTGACAAGAGACTGAAAATGCAGCTTGATCCCAGCTTTTGCTGATGATCCACAACTAGTTGTGTCCACTGGAGGCGCAGCTTCTCAGCAGCCCGCTGGACTCAGAGCGAGGCCTTTCCCACTCCTAGGAAGTCTGCTCTGTATCTCCCTGCATTTGCATGCCGGGGAAACGGTGAGTAGGTATGCAAAGTTTGGCCAGTTGACTGAAAGGTCAGTGTGGGTTTACTGAGCAAAGAAAAAGAAAAAAGAAAAACAGCAGAACCTGGATGACTGTTATCAGCCATGTCCCTCAACTGGTACTGGCAGTTGCGGGGGAGGAGGGCATCACTTTCCTCATACAATAAAGGGAAAACTCCCTTCTCTCTTCACTAGCTGATCGTGGACGTAGAAGGCCCAACATGTACGTACAATGAAATCTTCATGTTTTGGAAGCAAAGGCAAATGTATTTATCCAAAAGTGTTCAATAACATCTCTTCAACAGCCACAGGACATGTGTCCTGATGAAGACAGTCTCAGACAGGAAGAAGGAGCCGCCCACTGCACCGGTTAGGGTTAGTTAACGTGTTGAGGCTGAACATACTAAGCAAACTAACCGGTCATGAAATAGCTCCACTGGTTTCCAGTGAGTCAAAGGATAAGAGTTTAAAATCTTAATGCTGGTCTACAAAGCACTGAATGGTCTTGGACCAAAATCCATGCTGGATCAGAACCAGAACCAAGCAAGGTGAGGCAGCGTTCAGTTATTCTGCTCCTCACCGGTGGAACAAACTTCCTGTAGACCTGAGGTCTGCTCCAACTGTCAGCTCCTTTAAATCAGGCCTAAAAAAATACTGTTTACTCAAGCTTACTCTTAAATTAAATACTTACCTGCTGTACTCTACTGCCCTTACTTTTGAACAACTTGTGCTTTTTATTATTTTACCTCTTTTCTTATCATTTTGTTTTATTTTATTTGTTATTTACTGTTTAATTGTGTCTTGCTGCTTTTAATGTTGATGTAAAGCACTTTGAATTACCTTGTGTTGAATTGTGCTATACAAATAAACTTGCCTTGCCTAAGCACCAGAGTGCCTTTCCAGAGGGAGCCTTTGCTGCATAAATGCTGCATTTGTCAAGTTGTGGTACCCGTCAGTGCTGGTAACACCCACACACTATTATTGTTTTGTTATTTTGTATTGTATTGCTGTTAAAATATAAGCACAACAATGGACCGCAAAGATTGGAGGTCCTCATTACAAGGGTTACATCAAACACCGACAGTACAGTAGCACGACCGCACCGTAACATTCAATCCCAGTGAGAGCACTGCACTGCATCCCTTAACTACCTACAAACATATGACTTGGATTAAGTATAGCATCAAGTGAGTTTAACATCCGGGACAGTTAAGAAGCAGAGGGAGTTCTTAATCAGTTTTGACTTTTTTGGTTTTAATGAAATTAACAACAGGTGCACTAGCGGGGAAACAATGAGACGGCCCCTGAAACAGGACTGGTTTCACAGGCGGAGGCCATGTTTTACATTTAGCCAGGATCAGTGTTGCTACTAGGGATGGGAATCGAGAACCAGTTCTTGTTCAGAAACGGTTCTCAGTGTTTCAATTCCTTGGAATCGTTTGCAAGTTTTACAAACGATTCCCTTTTCAATTCCAGTCATGCGTAAGCCAGCAGTCAATAGTAAACATGGCGCCCAAGTGACACAAACGCTCGAAAGTCTGGTTACATTCAGTAAAAAAGACGACAACAGGGCAACTTGCAATACTTGCCAAGTGAATATTTTGTCAAAGGGAGGAAATACTATCAACATGCAAAAACATTAGTGCACACAACATGCAATAACAATCAATGAATGTTGTGTTTTCGATCCGCTCCGGACAAACGTCAGTAGTTCTCAACCCAGCAGCAGCAAAGTTAGCATGTCCTTGGCTAATAATACTGCAGGTAACTAATTAACTAACTAAGGAACACTGCCTATCATATGAGTGCCATTTGCCTCATTGTTGTCTTTTTTTTCTCCAAATGGGAATTGATAAGGTGATTAATAAAGAACCGAATCGTTGAGCAGAATCGAAAATGGAATTGGAATTGTAAAAATCTCATCAATTCCCATCCCTAGTTGCTACCGGTAGTACGATCTGATACCTGGACCCTACAGAGGTTGTACATGCAGTCCAACTCCTCCAGAACGGGCTGCAAGAAGGTTTGCGTGTCTCCCAGCACAGTCTGGATTATGGAGGAGATTCCAGGAGACAGGCAATGAAAAAAAATGGGTTTAGCTCCTAAAATGTGGCACATAAAGAGGGATGCATCAATATACTGCAAATCTGTGTCTAGTCTTTTAAATTTGAGGAAATGTCTCCACTTCAGTAAAGTGGACTACAGGATTTAGATTTCCAGCAAGACGGAGAACATCACGTAACGTAACCGCAGCAGCTTTGGAGAAAAGGTGAAGGTATACAGCCAATGATTTTTACAGTAAAACAAATAATACCTAAGCAAACATAGAAGAAAAAAAAAGAAATTGCATGTTGTCTGGTAATTATGGTTTTTACATTGAAAGTCACAATCAGCAGATCAGAACTTAACAAGACTTGTTTATGGAACAGAAAACTGCAAGGAATCCACTTCCTTATTACCCACAAATCTTCAATGTGATCCAACGCTTCTGTTCATTTATGCCACATAGGTTATTTCTGGTTTAGTGCACCATATCAAATCTGCTCCCCACATGATGTTTTATGACAATGACCGGATTAGTGCGGCCACTATTCTGATATTGTTTCTAAGGTTTAAGCTGCAGAATAGGGATGGGTCTCCTGACATTGTAGTCACTTGGGCTGCAATAGAGAGGAGGATTGGGGGTCTGAAGAATGTGTCTGCCCAAGCGGATTTAGCCAATCAGATTGGTGTGAGCCACTAAGAGATATTTTGGAGATAATAAGCATTCTGGGATCTCTATGGAAAATTCCAGCCCCTTACAGTGGAGGAGATAATGGATGCCATACACCGCTGAGTGATGTGGACGGTGGCAGGGTCTGATTCACATAAGCAACATGCACAAATAAGTTTAGATATACTGCTGCTGGTATAAGCACTTCACTGCAGCACTTTGAAGCACACACACACACACACACACACTCGGGAACACAGTATGTCCATGTGATTGCTTGAGTAAGCGAATTAGCCTTAGTGGTGGCTGAGGAGGCAATAAGTTGGCAGAAAAGAGGGATAATCTTTTATCTTTCACCCTCCCAAATGATTTCTTCAAGTCTATATCACTTCCCTGACAGTTGACGTTCCACTTTTTCCTCTTTCATTATTTATTTATCTATTTTTGCTTTGTGTGAATTCAGCTAAAATACTTCTAAAGCGCTTAATGGCCCTATCACTGCCTCAGATCTGCTGCCACATGCTGCCTTCTCCTCGCCCCCCCCCCCCCCCACCAATTTCTGGAGATATTCTCCGGCCCGGCCCCCAGAAGAGCTGCTGCTTTATCAAACCGTCTTGACGGGAATGACACGGCCAATTATTGACAAATTATTCCTTCATAGAATGACAGTAAAACAAGGAGAGGAGTGAGAGGGAGAGAGTGCAAGCTTGATGACTGAACCCCCCCCCCAAAAGGCCTGAGGAGACAGGCGTCTATCTATCAGATTCCATTAAAAGCCCGGCACTTTGGCGAACAAAGCTACCCGCGCCCCGCCACGCATTAGCTGCTATTATACGCTCATGAACTTTGTCACAATCACAATTGTTCCCCCTTCTCTCTTTTTCGCACATCTTCACTTTCCTTTTGTGCGCTAAAGAACTGAGAACCACTTTGCTTCCTCTGGCGCGTTTGTCTCAGTGCGCATCAAAGATTTTATTGGGAGGAGACGAAGCCTGACATGAGACAAATGTTTTGTTATTATTTTATGGGGAATGATGCCCGGTTCAACCTCAGTCTCAGCCTCGCAGCACAGTCTCTGCGTCTGCACAGTACCATTATCATCTATTCCTGGTACCTTTCGGCTCAATGCAACAATGCATCCATCCATGGGAGTAGAAGGGTGGATGATGGGCAATCCAATCCCTACAATAAATGACCATAAATTCCCTCTCAATCAAAAGATCAGGTTTTATGATAATCATACAATTTCTATTTGGGGATTAATATAATATGTTTTAATTATTATTATAAATATTATTATGTCCGTACATTATTACAATGATATACTTATTATTAATATAATAAACACGACTGAATTGATGTGACTGTGAATCATGTTCAGAAGGAAACAGAGATCAGAATCTAAGTAATCAAATCTGAAAGAATTTTGATCAAAGTTGGTTTAGACTTTTATCCAAAGTCGTACAAAATAAACAGCAGGGACATTTTTGCATTTTCTTTCATTTTCTTAGATTTAACAGAGGAAAAAAAATAAAATTTCGAAACTATTCATTAAATTAAAATAGAATAATAGAAAAGTTAAAATGGTGCTTTAAGTCCTGAAAGTTAAAGTGAACGTTTAATCCCATATTTCCGCTCCCTGACTGCCGGTGTTGCTTATATCATGTCAAACATAGGGTACAACATTTTCTAGGGCTACTCTGAGCTTCCCTCCGCAGAAGCACTGTAATCGATCACTACAGAACCTGCTGTAGCGTTCTTACACTGTTGCTTTTGTCCAATTTGAGGGGTTTTCTCAGCTACGTTTGCTCTGTTTCTCTTGGAGCTGCTTCACTGAGTCAGTGTTGGCTTCGCTGCGGCCCTTTCTTCTCATCTCTATGGTATGACCCAATTCAGAGTGCCTTGAATTCAATTGTATTCATGATTTCTCCCTTAGTTAAACTTCTATTTGTATCTACTATAACACAGGAGGTTGCTAATTTGGGATTGTCTGTGCACCTGCGGGAAGCAACGATGGCTCCCTTCTCCGTCCGTATTGGCTGAACATTATTGAATGATGTTGCTGTAAATGCGTGGAGGAATTTCCCACATTACAGGTGCTGCTCACGACCCACTGCAGAAATTCAAGCCCTCGTCCAGGGTGATGCTTGTACAGATAGATTGGACCTGTGTTAGCAGCCTCTAGTGGCGCTTTTCCCAGTAGTACCTACTCAGCCCAGCTCGCCTCGGTTTGCTACTTTTCCACTAGGGGCACTAACGTGCCGAGTAGATATTTTTTTCTGTAACTACTCTGCCGAGGTTCTAAGCGGCTGACATCTGAATCAGGAGGCGGAAATCAGCGAAACAGCAACTCTGACGGCGGTTTCTGATTCATTTTATTCAACAGGCAATGGCAGCGCAAAAGTCTGTTTCATGATCAAACTCTGAGGTGCAGATGTTCATAAACCTGGTGGCTGAGGAGAGAATTTAAAAAAGGGATGTAGACGGGCGATAAGGAACGACCAGATCCACCAGGAGCTCTGTCACTCCATAGCTGCTCACGGCTCCCAACTGATTTTTCAGCAGCACCGAGACAAACTAAAAAAATTAAAAAGCATTGCCACTTGAAGCTTTTCTCACTCTCATTTTTTAACTTGATATTGAACACAAGCCACAGACCCAGCAGCACATCTATCATCTCCTCCAGGTTCTACATGTTTAGTGTTGTTGTCTTCTTCGTTTAGATCACACAATCAAATACGTCACAGCAGCTTCACTCCAACCCTCCTACTTCTGCTACAGGTGCGGAATTGTTACGGAAAAGAAACCAGGCCGAGTTGAGTCGAGCCGAGCTGAGATGAGTAGAGCCGTGTAGGTGCTAGTGAAAAAGTGCCATAAAATTCCCAGTACTGGGCCCAGGAAAGACCTGGAGGTGCTCTCAGCAGCATCGTAGTAGTGGCCTCTTTGAGAACAATAAAAATGGTGGCAATGTATTCTGCACTCATGGGTGTGATCTTATATGCGTTAAATGAACCGCCTTTTGGAAATTTTATTTGCAGTAGAACTGACAGGAGAGGGGGGGGTGCTTGATGAGGCCTGTATAACTGGCCAATCAGCCAAGGAAGAAGAAAAACCTCAGTTAGTTCATGAATATAGGAGGATAACTCTTTCTTCATCACAATCAGGGTACTTTGCTGCCTGATGGCCTGAGGATTTCAAAAAATACTTTGTTTTGTATATGGCTACTAAATGTATATGGCTACTAAATGTGTTTTGTTTTGTTTACCATTTTGTTGAATACAATTTGTTACCCGAGTAAAAAGTCTTCATTTGTGTTGCAACACTGTCGATATTATTCTGAAAACATAATCTGGACTGATTCTCGCTTCTTTTTTTTTTTCATCTCCTTACTGTAACAGTATTGCTGCATAACTACTGCATATTCTGATGTGTTAATTAGCTTACAATATGTATTTGTATGTAAAACAATACATGAATTACTTCAAATTAAGAGTTTTTGCTGAATTTCTAGAAGCCAAGAGGAAGAGAAACAGAAGTTGACTTGAAAAGTTAAATGTGTGACAGACTCAGAAAAATGACAGAAATAAGAAGGTGATGCCATAAAACTCCAACAAGAACTCAACATAATAGTGTGTTTGTTTGGTGATGAAAAAAAAACAACCAGCAGACCCCCCCCCCCCCCCCCCCCCCCCCCCCCCCCAACTAACTCATGACTGAAACCTCTTTTTCCTTTCCAACTCCCCTCCCTTCCCAATCAGCACCCTCCTCTTCTTCCCTTTTTCTCCACTTTCCACCTCCACACCCCTCCCTATCACACGGCTTTGCCAAGTCCACATCGTTGGTAACAAGGGTGTAGGTTCTTAACATTCATCATCGCTGAACTCTGAAACTTTATCAGCTCCGGAGAGCGGCGCCACAGCCCCGGCCCCGGCTTTCTCGGCTCTCAGATAGGGCCGATAACGCACTGATAGATTACAGCAGATTGTTTTACTTCAGGGGACACTGCTGCTCCTAATACTAATACACAGACAAGAGGACTCACTGCTGATGGAAGGGGGGGGCACTAAGAGGTAAAGGGCAAGGAAACCATGATGAACTGCAGGAAATTATGGCTGATGTCCGTTTTCATCCTGCCTTTGCAATCATTTGTGTAAATAAACAATCTTGCAAATATGGAAGCTGGATGTTCCTAAAGCGTGTGATGATGAGCAAACGATGTGCCTGTTCACAACTGATGAGGGGCTTCACCCGACACCAGACGAGGGACCACTTTCTCTGTTCTTCCACCTCAGTAGCTGTCTGTCTCTCTGTCCAGAGAGACAGTTTACCGCTTAATAAAACCTTTCTTTCAATACAGATCTTAATCTCAGCTGGAATAACCTCATAAAATCTAACCTTAGAAAATAAGATATATAACCTAATACAATATCTTTCCCAAGACATTAAATTAATGGTTTATCACTCCTTATTTCATTTCATTAATCTTCCAACGGTATTCTTTCATTTCACTTATGGATTTTTCCAGTCTACAGGTACACTTCATCATGATAAAAAAGGGTGATCCATTATTGTATAAAATTACCATTAAATATCAAGCACCACTCATGCAGATGAGATGTAACTTTTCAGAGTTAAAGCTTCACCAGGCAGGCTCCCGTCAAAGCAGCAGGTCGCACGGCAAATGTGCCATCTAGCTGTGTGTCCAACTAACAGCAAACCGCTCACCTTCATCGCAAAAACGCTTCTTCCCTAGATTTTACAATTTGCAGAGTTTAGGTTGCCTGCTTAAAGGACTAAGGACAAGCAGAAAACTTGGATTATGATTAGAGACGTCTTGATACCGATTCTTGTACCATAAGGTATCGGCTGATGGTGAGTACCAATCCGTTACCGCTCTCATTTTATCCCGAGAATCGGGATAAAAATACAAAAAAGAAAAAGAAACGTTGACGTGGACCCAACCAACGATGTAAGATGAAGATGTGGATGTGGGCCACTTCTTTCAGCTTTCAGTCACAGTCTCGTTGAGGAGACGCATTTCTAACCTAGCTGTAGTGCCCCAACGGTAACTCTTCAAACAAATGCATCATTTGGACATAATTTAGCTAGTTATTTCAATGTTTTTCTGGCTTTCTTTAGAGAATTATACTTTCTGAAAACCAAACAAACAAACAGAGTAAGCTGCTGCGGTTCCTCATGGTCTCCTTTGACTTAAACTCCTCACGCCTTACTCAATAAGTTTGTTTGTTTTCCATTTAGCCATCGGAAACAGCAGCTTTGCAAACTGTGCATTCCAGCCTAAAATAACGACATATTGCCAATATCATGCTAACGCTACAGAGCTAGCTCAGACCAACAACTCGCCTCCCACAATATGTCCACCTGCCAACTTGAAACAGGAAGTACCAGGGCAGTATTGGGTAACTTCCGGTGCTTGCTTTTAGAACACTGAAGAAGAAGTGGCGTTAACTAAAAAATGATGTGGTATTAGTGCATAGACAAATACTTACAAATGCTGATACAGTATTTTTGGCAGAATCAGCAAGTATTCCTGATGGTATGGGAATCAGAGTAACTGTAATTACTACTTAGAAGAGGGACACTGAAGTGCAGCACCACAAATGTTGAAGGGCTATGCAGAGAATTAGATCTTTCTGTTCAGCGTATTTAAGGAAATAGGAAAGTTCATTATTTTGTACAGCGGCTAACCAACGTTTGTTGTTGGTGTTCTTTTATCCAACTTGGCAGTCACAAAGTTTTAGTTGGGCTGGTAGGTCACAACAAACCCCAGCCCGGCCCCTGTCCTTTGCTCTGTACCAGTCAACATTTTGACACTACGGTACCACCAGGTTTCATGGTTGAAGGGTTCAAGACCTGGTTGTTGGTTAGACATCAACTCTGAACCAGCACTGGAACCTCTCGGAATAATGCCCTTGAGAGGACACAGTCATCTGCATCCAGTTGGGCCAAGCTGAATTTTCTGACATTTCCTTCCTGAGATGTTTTGTTTCAACTACACCTTGTCACTTATTACAGATATATATTATTTGTTTGCTTTATATTTGCTTGATATAATATATATAATATTTGTTTGATATATATACACGTAGTAACGGTGGGGAGTCCTGGTCCTACCAGCTGTGCCACCGTGCCTCCTTGAACAAGGTAATTTTGAATTTGAATTATGAATTGAATGTGGATAGAGCTGAGAGATTAACTCTTTATAAATCAAAACTGTAATTTTAACAGATACAATTACATAATTGCAAAGGTCCCAATTATTATTCTACGGTAGTTCCTCGAAACTAACCATTTGGGAGTATTTTGTTATGCCCTGAGGCAATTCAACTAACCAATGTGCCAATATCTTTAAAAGTTCCTTTAAGAACAGAACAACGAATGTGGGGCAAGAAACAGGCACAGAATTAGAGATGGTCTGGTCCGAGAAGCAACATCTCAGAGTTAAGTAATGAAACCTAAATAGACGCTCAACTTTCAAACATCATGTTGCTAAGAAAACTGCAATTGTAATATCTGTCAGAGATGCATATAAATATGCTTTAGGTTTTTACCAAACTTGGTATTAAGCATTAATATATATGCAGGCAAAAAAAGGAATATCTGTCAGAAATATGACAATCAGATATTTTCCCCGAATTGTTTAACCATTAATTTGGAACAAAGCTTTTGATGTTGTGCTGACGCAGGGAACTGTGATCTGTGACATTTTAAAAATATTCTGTCTTTATCATAGTGATATTGAAGGCAGCACAGGCTGAGACTGGACTGATTTAAGCTTCACTACGTTCAGCTGGATTCACTAATATTTCATTGTGAAGCTTTTGGGTTTCATTTTGATCCACAAACAGCAGGTTTTACACGTGGAAAGAGAGAAATTAGAGAAAATTAGACACCCGATATCCTCCCTGTGAATATTTTGTAAGCAATCGGAATCAATAAGGTAAATTATATTGTGTGAAGAGCGGATGAGCACACAAACACGCACAGACTCAGCTAGGAATTCAGAGCTATTGTGTTAAGCACAGGAGCAATTAGGGATTCAGATGTAAAGTGGGGTCAAACTGCCTTCGTTCTTCTGCTGGGACAGACGGCTCAGTGGCACAAGGCCGCCAATCACGGTGCCAAAGTCCCGCCACAGTTGTTGACGGCCATGTTTGGCCCTGTCATTGTGGAAATCCAAACCTGTCCACCGTTTGTTTGTGTCTTTCTATTAGCAGCAAATTGAGAACTGTGCTTATCTGGGCCCACCAGGATGTGTGTGTCTGTGTGGAGGAGTGTGTGCATGTAATGAATTGGTGTCATGGAGGGCATGAGGAGTTAAATGAGGTCTAATCTACTAATAGCAAGCAATGGCAAGAAATTATCAATGCACAGCTTGCTCACAATGCAAAAACCTTTTACACACAAAAAAGGGTGAAAAAAAAAAACAGGCACACAAATAACGTCATGAAAAACACTTGCAATAGGGAAAAAATAGCTCCTCCATGTATTGGTTTTAATATCGGCGTCAACATTTTATCAGCCAACCCCCATGAATAATCTGCACGGTAATTTCTTTCTTTCTCCCCTTTTTGTTCCTGGCATTTTGCTGGAGCAAGATAAGGGCTAAAAAACAACAGAAGGGCTCACAGAGTGAAAAAAAGACAGATAGATAACATTGATATCAACTCCTACACAAGGCAGTCATTCTCTTATCTGAGCTTTTTATCACAGCCCCCCCCCTTTCTATTTTCTTTCTTTCTGTCTTTCTTTCTCAGCCTTCCACTCGTCATTCTTTTGTGGACTTGCTGGAAAAAATAAATAAGTGAATAAAAATAAAAAGAAGGGTGCCCTTAAAAAGTTAAACTCGAGTTTTGGTATCAAATTAACCTTTATGGTGATTTTCTGCATCCTTAGCTTGGTTAAAGCGTAAAATGCACTGCGCACGGCGACGACTGAACCGGTCACATATAAGCAAAGCAGACTGTAGGCAGGGAAAGAAAATATATTTAGATAAGTAATCTTGTGAGGTGGGAGGGGAGTTGCTTATTAGCAGACACAGACAGGAAGATTGGTTGGCAGAGGCAGACACACTCACATACACACAATCTTGTCCCAGCCTACACTGTAGCCATATTTCTGAGAAGAAGAAAAACTATTTGGCTTGCAGACTTATCGTTGCTCTGTGTCAGACAGAAAAGCCTCTCTGGGTCTAATCTATCAAGGTCAGCTAGTGTGGCCCCAGCAAACAGCATGTTGTTCCGTCCCGCTGCTTCCTGCTGGAGAGCAGCGACATCTGACTGGCTCACTGCAGGGATGACTGACCGACCCGGCGGCCGAGGGGCTGTAACACAAGCTGAGCGGGCTCCTCGTGTAGTCATGGTACATAAGACCGGCCTGCAAGACGTCTTATAATCTTTAAACTGAAACAAAGCCACAGTGTGGGCGATGTGCACCTGCATCCCACGTGCACCTGCGGCCGTTACTGAGCTGGATTTTCACTGGACTCGAAACAAATTCCCTTGTTCACTTAGCAAGTAAGACAATAACTTAAAAAATACCAATAATGCTTACAGGATTAACAAAATTGATCAAATCTCAAGCTTATTTTCACTATTACAAGCCCTTTCCAGTCCATGAGCTGATCCATCTTTCCAGAATAAATGTTGCAACTTTGTCGGAAAATGCATCATCCTTAAAAAGAAAACAAAAAAAAGAAAAATCACGTTATTAGAAAAAGATAAGTAGCTTTGATGATGGACACCAAATGTCCACCTGCCTGTGTGGATGTCTGCTGTGTGCTTGCTGACGTCCTGGCCTGCCCCCTCTCCTTTGTCTGTTTTTCATTCTCTCTGTGTTCTCTCTTTTCCTGCTCTGCCCAGCTGGCCTCCGGCAGGAGGGTCCCCACTTATGATCCAGGTCCTGGTCCAGGTTTCTTCCCTCCTAAAGGGGAGTTTTTCTTGCCACTGTTTGGTTTAAGGTTTTTCTCCCACTAGGGGAATTTTTACCTGCCATTGTTTATGTAATAATTGCTCGGGGGTTTATGTTCTGGATCTCTGGAAAGATCCTAGAGACAACTTGTGTTGTAATAGACGCTATATAAATAAAATTGAAATTGAAACCAAATCACATGTATATTTGTGCGTTTACTGTAGTTAATAGCTGCCACCCCCCATGAGCCTTCACCTGACATGCAAAAGCTCTCACATATCCGACGTCAGTGCATTCAAGCAACAGCATCCAGTCCTTCCACATATCCAACGTTTCCAACAGCACATGACTGTCATTGGCACTTTACGTGCAGGACTTAAAGGTGGTTTTCACAACAACATGTGCCGGACCGGTCTGCTCTTACTGGTAGGAGGAGAAATTAAACCAAACTGAACACTGAATGCGTGCACCATTCCAGCCCCAGCCAAGACTTGTTACCAGTCCTCTCCCACTGAGGGACGTTTGCTGCTCATCAGTCCCATGTCTCCTGTCTTTGACCCGGTCTTTGTACGTTTTGACCGCATAGAAACGTAATTCTCGTTAGTTGTGTGAAATAAGACCTGGAAACAGGCATTGTGGCATAGAATTGTCAAATTGGTTTAATTCACCGTAAGAATTGTTACAGATTACTTCTGTCATACTGTATTTGACCCGGTCTTTGTACGTTTTTGACCGTATAGAGACGTAATTCTTGCCATTTTAAGAATGAGATGTGTACCTGCTGGACTCTACTGCCCTTACTTTTTAACAACTTGTGCTTTTTATTATTTTACCTCTTTTCTTATAATTTTTATTTAATTTTATTTGTTATTTACTGTTTAATTGTGTCTTGCCGCTTTTATTGTTGATGTAAAGCACTTTGAATTACCTTGTGTTGAATTGTGCTATACAAATAAACTTGACAGTACAAATAACATGACAGTCTAACGGAGTCAGAGGTCACACTGGGTCACAAGGCAAACGGTCATCTCAAACTTAGTCCCGGATGCTTCAGCAGGGAGGACACGACGGAAGGAGCGCTCTTGCCTTTCAAAATAAAAGCCTTCTCCAGTTACTGGGAAACCTGGAAAGCAGACGTCACCTGCTCTCATTAACAGCTAAGTCCAACGTGTCATCTGTTACCCTCGAGCTGGCAAACATTTCACCCGCTGAGCACCTTTACAGGCAGAATTAAGAGCAGCCTGTTGTCCCAATGGGGTGTAAATGCCCAAGTGAGCTCTCGGGGAGGGGGGGATCTCCAACCATCACAGAGTATTTGTGTCTACAGTATCAATGTAATGAGCTAAATAATATTTGAATTAGAAACAAACCCTCCTCCAAATACGCTTCAGATCCAACTAGTTACCCAATAGTGTCTAATGTAATAACATTTCCTGAGAAAAAGCAAATGTCAACAACAGAATCCTGACTGAAGGTGAGAGAGAGGAGGGGTGATGACGGTGCAGAGGAGGGATTTCTCCTCGACGGGGGAAAAGAAGGGAGAAAGAGGTAAGAAGAGGAGGAAGGGGGACAGAAGTTCAGTTGGACAGACAGAGAGCTGGAAAGCTCAAGATAAGAAAGGGGAGGGTGATAGAGGCGGCTGGTGTGTGTGTGTGTGTGTGTGTGTGTGTGTGTGTGTGTGTGTGTGTGTGTGTGTGTGTGTGTGTGTGGATAAAAAGTTAATCGGTTAGTGGATTTGGATGCACGGAGCATATCAATCGGGGATCTTTTCCGGTATCAAACTGGAGCAATCAGTGATAAAAACTCCACCTGGAAACGGGTTCATTGGGCTGCAAGTAGGTGTGTCTGCCGCCAATCTCCGTTCATCTCTGTGCCCCCTCCCACGGACCTCACCCTCGTCGTCCTCCTCCTCCTCCAGCCACTTTCGGTGCCTTTATAGTGAGTCACAAAGCCAGTAATGCCCTTTTTTTTGGTTTGTACTTGGGCTGGTCCAGATGGCTACTCTGTTTTAACCCGATCTGCAAGTGTGACGCCCCCCTGTCTT